>NC_091162.1:38419335-38719335 GCF_040958095.1 Procambarus clarkii | reverse complement strand
TCCCCATAATGACCTCTCCACAAGTCAGGTTTTTCAACTGCTTCAAGCTCATTTTCTTCCAGATTATAATGCATTGCATACTTTATTCCCAAAAAGACATGGTCACTTTTACCCAAGTGACCATGTCACTTGGGTAAAAGGAGGGAGGTACTGAAAGGAGGAAAAGGGAGGTACCAAAGGAGGGAGGTACTGAATGATAAATATATCTTTCTCTTTCCTGGTAAATATAATATCCAGCATGGAGGGAACATCCCCTTCCCTCATCCTCGTAGCTTGTTTAACATGTAGAAACATGAATGTTTACAGGGTGAGGTTTACGAAATTATATATATATATATATATATATATATATATATATATATATATATATATATATATATATATATATATATATATATATATAATTGGTCTCTGGTCTCTCTCTCTCTATATATATATACATATATATATATATATATATATATATACATATATATATATATATATATATACATATATATATATATATATATATACATATATATATATATATATATATATACATATATATATATATATATATATATATATATATATATATATATATATATATATATATGTATATAATATATATATATATATAAAGTTTGTGTGTGTAATTTATATAAATAAATAATTAAATATTAATTTTGTTAATATCTTTTCAGGGAAAACTTGCAAGTACAATTCGTATACAAGAGGGGCAACAAGAGCCAGAGGATGTCTACTAAGAAAATATATAAGTCTTTATCCTCACACTCTTGATATATGGTCTTCTCTGGTCTCTCTATTTTCTCTCCTCACAAATGACCCTTTTTTTTTATTTCTTTTACGTTTCTCTCCTGTTTTTCTTGTCTTTTAATCTCTCCTTTCCTCCTCTCTTCTAACACCTCTCGTTTCCTGTCTCTTCTAGCTTCTCTCTTCCTTTACTTTTTATATTTGTGGTATTCATTTATGTCATTTTTATCTTGTATATTTTTCTTGTATCTTTTTCTTATCTTGTGTTTCTCTTCCCCTTCTCTTCAATGATTTCTCATTTCACTCCTCTCTCTGTTGTTTCTGTTCTGTCTTCTCTATCCTTGCCTTAATTTTGTTCTGTCTCCTCTTTTGTTGTGTGTGTGTCTTTCTGTCTCTGTCTGTCTCTCTCTTTCTCTCTCTCTCTCTCTCTCTCTCGCTCTCTCTCGCTCTCTCTCTCTGGCTCTCTCTCTCTCGCTCTCTCTCTCTGGCTCTCTTGCTCTCTCTCTCTGGCTCTCTTGCTCTCTCTCGCTCTCTCTGGCTCTCTCTCTCTCTCTGGCTCTCTCTCTCTCTCTGGCTCGCTCTTTCTGGCTCTCTCTCTCTCTGGCTCTGGCTCTTTCTCTCTGGCTCTCTCTCTCTTTCTGGCTCGCTCTCTCTCTCTGGCTCTCTCTCTCTCTCTGGCTCTCTCGCTCTCTCTGGCTCTTTCGCTCTCTCTGGCTCTCTCTCTCTGGCTCGCTCTCTCTCTCTGGCTCTCTCTCTGGCTCTCTCTCTGGCTCTCTCTCTCTCTCTCTCTCTCTCTCTCTCTCTCTCTCTCTCTCTCTCTGGCTCTCTCTCTCACTCTGGCTCTCTCTCTCTCTCACTCTGGCTCTCTCTCTCTCTCACTCTGGCTCTCTCTCTCTCTCACTCTGGCTCTCTCTCTCTCTCACTCTGGCTCTCTCTCTCTCTCTCACTCTGGCTCTCTCTCTCTCTCACTCTGGCTCTCTCTCTCTCTCACTCTGGCTCTCTCTCTCTCACTCTCTGGCTCTCTCTCTCTCTCTGACTCTCTCTCTGGCTCTCTCTCTCTGGCTCATGCTCTCTCTCTCTCTCTGGCTCTCGCTCTCTCTCTCTGGCTCTCATATTTCATTTGATTTAAAAATGTCTGAGATTTTTTACTTAATCTAAGTTATATTGCATGGTGCTAATATGAATATTATACATGACTGTTTTTTCTTTTCTTTCTCTTTCTCCCTTTCTTTCTTTCTCTTTCTTTCCTTCTCTCTCTTTTTCTTTCTCTTTCTACATGAATATTATACTTGACTGTGTTTACATTCACTTGTAGATTTTTATTTTTAGTTAATTAGTCCTAAACTTTTGATTAATAGATTTTTATTATTAGTCATAGAAAAACTATAGTGTTATATGTATACTGGGAAAATTTTACTTGTTTTAGTTTTAAGTAACAATAACTGCTTGTAACGTCAGACTGATCTCAGCATGACATGAATCACAGGCTGCTTGATCACAAAATCTATTGTGTTCACATATTGCATATATAGATTTTTATAGATTTTTAAATTTTTACTTTTATATTCTGTTATATAGTCTATATATTTCGAGCTATTACATATATTTTGTTGTATTACTCATTCTTAATTAAATAAATATAATATTTTAATTCTCTTTTTGTACCCTATTTATTTGTAATTTACACATACATATATAGGATGTCCATTTCTTTCTCAGATATGTCTTCTTTCTTTCTCTCCCTTTCTATTTCAGATATCAATTAAAAAATTATTATACCCTAATTTACCCTAAACGTTTTAATGTAGGTAATTAAAAGATTATAAAAAAGTTTTTAGAAATGTTAATTATTTACGTTCTAAGGTTGTATATAAAAGTTCTCAAAAAACCTTTTCTAAACGTAATTATAAACGTGCTGAAAACAATGAAATGTCGTTTTTAGGATGTTTTAAAAACATGAAAATGTTTGCTGGGTAGTTCCCATATCGGTAAGGAGAGCGTCGGCCATGAAGCCTTGTTTAAAGTATGAATATTTTTCCTCTCTAATAAGGTATAATCTCTGTGATGGATTCACAAAAACTATTTTATATCTGCCTTTCTGATAACATATACAAATATAATCTTTATTTGTGAATATTTGTTAATTAAGCAATATATCAGAGGGCGTGTAGGGTTCGGTGTTCAATGAACGAAAAGGACTGGATCACTGTGTACAGGAGGCTGATATGGCAGCAAACACTCTCCTGGCGACCATATTTCTTGGATAAGTCGCTCCACACAATTGTCGCTTGGACCGTCGACTTCCTATGGCGTCACCTCTCACATATTTACGTCTCATTTCGTTATGAAATTAGATTATTTCAGAGAAAAAATAGGTTTGATCATGTTCTACGTGTAGCACCAACATTATAGTAAGTAAATATACCATATTTCTTCATTACTTACGTAATGCTAATACGTTTTGGGTAGTTTTGGCCTGATTTGGGCGATTGGGGTAATTTTATGGACCCACTTGGACATGTACAGCAGCACATGCTTATGCATACAGGAGATAAACCTCACGAGTGTCCAGAGTGTGGGAAAAGATTCAGTCTTTTTGGAAATATGAAGTCCCATATGGTTGTGCATACAGGCCAGAAACCTTTCGAATGTGCAGAGTGTGGGAAAACATTCAGTCGCCTTGGAGGTATGAAGGAGCATATGGTTGTGCATAATGGGAATAAACCTCACAAGTGTCCAGAGTGTGGGAAAAGATTTGGACATCTTAAAAGTATGAGTACACACATGAAGCTTCATACAGGCCAGAAACCATTCGAATGTGCCGAGTGTGGGAAAAGATTCAGCCGTCTTGGAGATATGAAGAAGCACATTGTTGTGCATACAGGGGATAAACCTCATGTGTGTCCTGAGTGTGGAAAGCGGTTCACTCAACTTGGAAGCATGAAGAGTCACAAGCTGGTGCATATGGGTCAGAAACCTTTTGAATGTGCTGAGTGTGGGAAAAGATTCAGAGAACGCAGCAGTATAATTACACACATGGTAGTGCATACTGGTGATAAACCTCACGAGTGTCCGGAGTGTGGAAAAAAATTTGGCCACCGTCGTAGTATGAGAAGTCATGTAATATCATTGCATCCAGCTTATAAACCTGACATGCCTTAGTGTCCTCTCATGTGGGGAAAAAAAGTGTCTTGTAAGCAAATTTATTTTTAATTCCACAAGATGTTGTGTATGTTGGATAAATCATGTTAGTAGTAGTCTCAGGGGATGATGGAGTTACGCTCTGGTTATCGGTCTGGAGGGGTTTGTCAAATTATAAAAATATACATTTTCAGATTAAAATTATGTTTTCTCGTGTTGTACATTCAGCACCAACATTATAATGAGTAAATATATCATATTTATTCATTACTAACATATTGCCAGGAAGCTTTGTGAAGCTTGTGTAGCTTGTGGTAATTAGACGGACCTGTCTGGAGTGGCCTCTCTAGGGCGCTAAGCCAGGGTAAGTTGACACGGAGGAAAAGCTATTACCCAAGCAGCAGGTCCCCCCTCTCCATGGTGCTGAAAGTCTCCATTGGAAAGGCAAACGCCAATACAATTGGTTACAGCGCCATCACAGGAACTGTGAGCTCTGGAGTTGACCATGAAGTTGATGAAAGAAGGCACAGGGACTCCAAACCCGGAGACCGCCATGGTCCAGGCCGGAGGAGAACCACCCAATCAAGGGCAAGAACGACCCCAGCCTCCAGAAGCAGAAGCAGTCTCCGTGGTGTAGTGGTAAGACACTCGCCTGGCGTTCCGCGAGCGCTATGTCATGGGTTCGTATCCTGGCCGGGGAGGATTTACTGGGCGCAATTCCTTAACTGTAGCCTCTGTTTAACGCAACAGTAAAATGTGTACTTGGATGAAAAAACGATTCTTCGCGGCAGGGGATCGTATTCCAGGGACCATAGGATTAAGGACTTGCCCGAAACGCTACGCGTACTAGTGGCTGTACAAGAATGTAACAACTCTTGTATATATCTCAAAAAAAAAAAAAAAAAAAAAAAAAAAAAACTTGGGCTGTACAAGCCCTGGGAGGTGGAAGTCCCAGTCCCGCACCTACGGGTTCCAGACAGAGATCGTCACAGCCCTCTTTCGCCCGAGGCCAGCTTCCTTCAAGACCAAGCAGAAGGAAGAGTGATAATTATTAAATACAACAATTATTATTATAGTAATATAATTATTATTATATTATTATTATAACACAAACAAACATCTTGTAGCTTTTAAAATAAAATTTGCTACAAAGACACTTTTCATGTTAATGCCATTAATTTAAGGATTCAGTGTTATCGCAGATACATATGAAGACATTAACTTTTTGGGCAGAACACACATGGCTGAGCATGTTTCGTTTCACCCAATGCCACTATTCACTAGCTGTTAATAGGTACCAGGGACTTAGGCAAATGTTGTAGGATTGCATCCTGGGAAAGGTCAGTAATATGACCTAAGGGGGAACCTCAATACAAGCTTAATGTATGTATTGCATATATACACTAGCTTCCTGTCCCCAACAGTGAGAATTAAACATTTGGGCAGGTCATAGAAAACTATTTTGAGACATACCCAATATGAGTCATTTTTTATTTTGGTTAACCATTTTCATCCAGAAATTAGAAACTTTATTTTTTTTTTTTTTACAATTAAAATTTTTTCATACTTAGTTTTATTGAATATATTTTTTTTTACATTAAATTTTTGTTACCATTCAAATGAAGAACAGTACTTATAACTTTTTATCTCTTCACTGCTGACTAATTAAATGACCTCAGAATGTTTATTAGTCTGATTACTATTTACTTTGTTTACATTTTGACATATAATACACCTATTTGCCTGGCTCGGATATTTGTGCTAACTTCATCAGTTATATTTAACTGCAGAAGTTTCCTGTCACATTTTCTATTACCTAATGCACCTGTCCACCTAGCAGTAAATAGGTACCCAGAAGTTAGTCAGTTTGTTGAGGGATTACATCATGGTGAGGGTCAGTTAATTAATAAGACTCTTGGGGGGCGGGGGGGGGGGGAGGGGACCTCGATATAAGCCCATCATGTACTATATGTATAAACTGGCTGCATTGTACCCCATCACAATGAATTATAAAATAATAATTATATATTATCCTTGGTGGCAGTTTTATTATTCAGAATAAAAACTTGACAAAATCCCAGTCCCAGACAGCACTTTGCTCCCTTACTGAAATCTTTGAACTCAATTCTCTGCACACACTCAAGTGTTTTCTATATCTATAAAACTCTGCATTGCAATACCAATCATGACCTTAAGTACTTCCTAGACAGCTGTAATAGGACTCAGGGTCACTACACAAGAAACAAATATCTCTGTTAAATATAACTGAAGTTGGCATGATACATGTATAAATATCTGAGCCAGGCAAATAGGCATACAGTATTGATATTCCTAAAGTAAGACACTACCAAAGAAAAAATGCTATGTAAATCAAAAGTCCCAAATTGTGAAAACACTTCCCAAATGTCATTAACTCATTTAAATAATTATTTAATAAGAATAATGTACTTTCTACATTTAATGTCATCTAATTTCTTGCATTTCTTTGATAAAGTGTTCATTCATGTACTTTGTTCCTTGTTTAATTTTAGTGTTGGCCCCATTAAACTTAAATTATACTTATTACTCATGTTATATGTTACTAAGAGAATGTAATGAGAAAAAGTATACCAGTACAGTACTTGCTTTTTTACTTTACATTTTAGTATTTCCATTGATTTTTAATGCAATTGAACTCTACTCTTGCTAGAACTACTGACTCTATTATGTAATAGTCTATGCCTGTCATTTTTAATTACTGTATCTCCTTTTTTTGTATTCATCTGTTATTTTCTTTGAACGTTCTCATTTTGTTAGCTTAGTTCTCTTTAGAATTAAGTGTTTTACCCCTCACACCCTTAAATTCTTTTTTTCCAATTTTTTTTTAGTTTTGCATGAAATGCTTTGTGTAATAGTGGCTTCTTTAGTACTGTATGTGTAACTCCTGTTCCTACAATTGTACATTACTCCTATGTTCTTTATACACACATTCTTTTCAATAATTGTTTATTCTTAAATGTTGGCCCCAATAATCTTAACTTTTTCTATATTACTCTATGTTCTGTTATGTTCCAAGAAAATGTTACGAGATAGTCCAGCTGCTTTTCTAAATTACACCAATCTGTTATTAATGTAATTAACTACTGTACTGTTGCTAGTACTACTAACTCCATAATGTAACAGTCAATGTCTGTCAATCTTAAGTATCACATTTTATTTTTTTGTATATGGTATTTTCTTTATACGTTCTCATTTTGTTAGCTTAATTCTCTTATAGTATTAAGTGTTTTATCCCCTCACACCTTAAGGTAATTTTTTTCTATACTGTATTACAGTATTTTGTTTTTTCCAAAAGGCTTTGCATAATAGTGGCTTTATTAGTATGTGTAACTCCTGTCCCTACAATTGTACATTATGCTTATGTTCTTTGTACTGCATTCTTTTGAATAAAAATAATTATTATTACAGTATTTAATTATTATATTAATTTTAATATAATTATATTATTTGTATTATATTATCTGTTATTATATAATTTTTTTATATTTTTAAATTATTAATAATATATTATATTAAACTTCCAAAAGATTAAACTTCCCCTGGTTCACAAGTGACTTACTTAAAGCAATTCACAAGAAACACGCATATGAAAAAAACTTAGGATTGGCCTAGTTACAAAAGTAGTAGTTAAGGGTCCTCTGTTAGGTTAGGAGGGCCGGAAATTTTCATAAAATTTCAAAACGTCATGAAAAACTTTAATTGAAAGTTTCCTCTTATAACCTTTCCGAGTAAGCTGGAGGACTCAAACAGAAAACGGGACAGTACATCACTTTCGTGAGCCGATTTAATTTCAAATTACGTACGTTTTTGGCCATAGCGTGTATACGAGGAAAAAGCGACCTTATTTTTAAGAGGATGGGTTGGCAACAGACTTGGATATTGCAACTGAATTCAATAGCTATATTTCATCAGTTGGTGCTAACCTTGCTGGAAAAATCCCAGAGACCTAAACACATGTTACTACATATCTCACTGGCAGCTATCCTAGCTCTCACTCCTACTCTACTCGTTACAGTCAGTACAACAGACATTATATCCATAATTCAATCACTTAAAACCAAAACTGGGAACATTAATGAAATACCATCTATGATATATATAAGAGTGCTGCCCCTGCTCTTGCACTACCCATAGCTCTGCTATTCAACAAATCTCTAAATATTCTTAAAAAAGCAAGAGTAACACCAGTTCATAAACGAGGCAAGACAGCTGACATAAACAATTCCAGACCAATATCATATCTACCTATACTTAAAAAAATATTTGAAAAAATTATTTACATATAGCTCTATTCCTACTTTGTAAAACTCGGCATATTAATTCCCTGCCAGTTTGGATTCCATTCCCAAAAGAATACCAATGATGCCATTATTAGTCTGCTGAATATTTATTTATATATATACAAGAAGGTACATTGGGTTTGTGAGAATATATTGGATAGTACAGTATTTACATTCTTGTAAAGCCACTAGTACGCGCAGCGTTTCGGGCAGGTCCTTAATCTAGCAGATAATTTTAAGTAGGTAATTTCTATCAGAATTGATAAATGATAAAGATACATTGCAAGAGAAAAATGAGATGAGAGAGCTTAGTAAGTACAGTATATTAAAGCACATTGTTATATTAAAGCTCTGATTACGTTGACAGCTTGATTAGTAATTTAAACAAGATTAATAGACACCATACAGCAGATTGACAGCACATATAAGACAGCAATGATCACAATGGTAAAGATGTTCAGATTGGGTACATAAAGATTGGGAGACTGGGTAGCAAAAGATACAGATAAACAAGATTTATAAACACCATACAGCAGATTGGCAGCACATATAAGAAGACAGCAATGATCACAATGGTAAAGATGTTCAAATTAATATAAATTACTTATAAATTACTACTAATATAAATTAATAATATTTAATTAATATTAAATTACTAAATATATTCATAAATTGATGAATATAAATTACACAGCCCTTGACAAAAATGAGTTCCCAATTACCCCTCTTCATTGATCTGAGAAAGGCCTTTGATACTGTAAACCATAACTACCTCTTACTATAAACTTCACCACTGTGGTATCTAAGGCCTTGCTTTTCTTTCACCTATTGTAATGACTGGATTATATTTGTTAATATCTCGGTGATGGACACTGATATGTAACCATTAATAGGATAACCTCCCCCACTTTACCATTGACAGTAGGGGTACCACAGGGCAGTATCTTGGGACCTCTCCTATTTCTTATATACGTCCGTGATTTGCCAAATGTTTCTAACATTCCTAAACCTATACTATATGCTGACCATACGACCTTCATCTATTCTGAACCCCCCCTCCCCACACTAAATAATATTGTCAACAATGAATTAAAAAAGTCCACACATGAATGTAAACAAACAAACTCACACTAAACAGAAAAAACCACTACATATTATTTGATAGTTAATCATCAAATCAGATGCAACTTCAGGTAGACAATGTTAACATTAGCAATAAAGATGTGGGGGAAGTTCCTTGGCCAATACATAGACATGAGACTGAACTTCTGCACCCACATATAACATATTGGCCATAATCTCAAAAATGGTCGGTATACTGAATAAAATGAGATATTATGTTCCCCACTCTGCTCTCCTCTCATTGTACTATGCACTAACCTATCCCTATCTTTCATGTGGTATTTATGCATGTGGTTCAACCACTGCAAATTACCTCAAGCCCAAAATCAATTGGTAAAAATCTGCTATCAGAACTATAACAAATTCAAGTAGATAAATTACAGTAAATGTGACAAAATTTTTTTACAGGTACACTAAGAAATTTTGACACAAAAAAAAAGATTCGAGTAATACACAATAATACACAATTACAATACACTATAATGAACAAGGATTACTAGGTACATTAGGATAACATTTCAGGGTTATATTTTGGTTTACTGAAGCACAATTTGAGGATCATTTTAATGAATAATGCAGTAGAATATGCATTCAATATAACAACCATGATATCAGATGATATCTAAGATTACAATGGGAAAGTAATATGGCTTAGGTACAAATATTGGGGGATGGGGTAGCACTAGATACAGTGCGAGTTAAAGCACTAGGTAGGAAACTATGAAGATAAAATTATGTACTTTTTGGTTTTATTTTTGAATAAGGCAAAAGTTGGACAGCTTTCCAAATCATTATGGAATGAGTTCCATAGACTAGGTCCCTTATTTGCATAGTGTGTTTACACAGATTGTTTTACTCTGGGGATATCAAAGAGAGATTTATGTCTGGTGTGGTTTTTATGTGTTCTATTACATCTGTCCAGGAAGAGTTTCAGAACAAGGTTTGCACTTAAGAAAAGGGTTTTATAAATGTAATTGACACAAAAGAATGTATGGAGTGAATTTATGTTTAGGGATTTATACAGGGAAGCTGTGTGTTGTCTGAAAGCAGAGTTTGTTATTGTCCTGATAGCAGATTTTTTGCTGGGTGCTGATGGGCTTGAGGTAGTTTGCAGAGGTTGAACCTCATGCACAGATGCCATTAGAAAGATATGGATATATAAGTGCATAATAGAGTGAGAGGAGAGCAGAGAATTGTACATAATATCTGATCTTAAAGAGTACACCAACTGTTTTAGAAACTTTTTAGTTAGGTGTCGCATGTGGGTGCTAAAGTTGAGTCTCTTGTCTAAGTATAGGCCAAGGAACTTTCCATCATTTTTTTTGCTAATGTTAACATTACCCTGGAAACACAAACCGTAACTGTCTATTTTCCGCTTGTTGCAACTTGTAATAAAGTTGTTACATCTTGGCTTAACCCTTAAACTGCGCAACGCGCCTGCAGGCTCGCGTCTGGTTTGTGCAACGCGCCTGCAGGCTCGCGTCTGGTTTGTGCAACGCGCCTGCAGGCTCGCGTCTGGTTTGTGCAACGCGCCTCCGGGTATTTTGATTTTTCACGTTCCATTCAAAACTGGCGCGCGGTGATGCGGGTATGGTATGGGTGGGAGGGGGCCCCAGTGATCGTCCGCCATCATAAAAAAAAATCCCAGCATGCCCTGCGGCCGTGGGGAGCCTCAGTTTCACAGCAGCAACCATGTCTGACGCATCCTCTACGAGCTCCCGCTCCACGGTGACCCGCGGTCATGGAAAACGACTCTCTGAGGAGGAAATACGCGATATTTTGTATGATGACGGTGCTCTGGATGATGACCTGTACTATGATCCAGAGAAAGACCTTACTCAGAGATCTGATACGAGTGAGGAAGAGACGGAATTGGAAGATGTGGCGAGTGTGTGTGGTACACGTGCCTTGCCGCCCTGGGTCAACACCGTTATCATCACCACCATCATGTATGTCCCCAGACGCTAGTAGTTTATTCAGTGATAGTACATGTGACGAATCTTTCTCGGGCTTCAGTGACATTGGCTCCGATACGAGTAGTGTGGACGACCCGAGTACGAGCAGTGGTGGTGTTACCAGGCGGGGTTTTGCTGCCTCAGCAACACGCCGCGGCAGGCGGCAGCGTGCCTCACAGCATGTGGACAACGACAGTGGCCCCTTAACATCATTTATTCGTGGTAGGCCTACAGTACGTAAATCTGCCTCAGCGCCTAGCATACCCTCACGCAGCTCCAGCAGAAGCAGCAGACGACGTAGCCGTAGTTTTGGTGCTCGTGGTGGTGTTGGCCGTGGTGTTGGCGCCAACACCAAACCCCCTGGTGTACTTGTGTGGGAGGATTGCACCACATTTGTCCCTCAAATACCAACATTTGATGATAGCGATTTTGGTGTTACCCCATTATTCCCATATACTGGTGATGATATGGCAGACATGGAATATTTTCAGGCATATTTTGATAATGTATTCATGATGCATCTTGTGACTGAGACAAACAGGTTCGCTCACAGCCTCATAGACGAAGGCATTTTACCTGCCTCACGGCTCACACGATGGAAGGACACGACAATCGACGAAATGTACGTGTTTCTGGCACTCTGTATGATGATGAAGCACTCTGAGAAAGCTGTCATCCAGGATTATTGGAGCAAAGACAGCCTTGTTCCATCGCCTGTGTTCAACCAGTACATGTCGTGTGATAGGTTTCTCTTGATTCTCAGGTGCCTGCATTTCCTGCAGGTGCATTTTTATATTTTTCATATGTTCATTTCATTTTTTAACCGTTTTTCTTATATTTCAGTGATAGGAACATCAGATCACTTGATGTTCCCATTTTTTTTTTTTTCTAGCGGAAAGGCATTGACCCCCGATGGCCTCGCGATCGGTGAAGGGCGCCGCATAGGTGAAGGGCGCCGCATACACGGGAAGACGATGCGACCACGCTGACGTGAAGAGGTCCACCTCGGGGCGTCCGAACGTCTGGCAAAGCCAATGGAAGGATTCGTCGTCGACCGTCCACTCTGTGGAGAGGGGAACGAAGCGAGACAGGGCGTCGGCCAAGATGTTGGACACTCCCTGTACATGAACCGTCAGGAGAGCCAAACCCCGAGAACTCAGCAGACGAGTCACCCGAAGCGACCAACCCCAAAGAGACAAGGACCGCATCGAACCCCCTGCAGTTCAGGCAATGAACCACCGGAGAGCAGTCCGAATGGAGCTGAATCGTCGATCCGCAGGCCACCCGAATCCTCCCAAGAGCGAACCACACTGCCGCGAACTCCTGCACTGTGCTGTGAGCTCGACAGTGCTGTGAGCTCGACGGAAGGACGGATCCCAACGCCCCTGGCCGGTCTGGTAAGCACTGGTCACAAAACCCCAGCCGAGAGACGACGCATCCGTGTACTCCTCGAGCAAGGGCTCGAGTAGGCGCTAAAGCACTGAACCCTGAAAAATCTGAAGAGGAAGCCGGTGATGCAGCAACTGACGCAAGGCCCCCAGGGGTCAAACTCTGAGATCACGAGAGAGGCAGAAGGGGGCACCCTGAAGGAACCAGAACAGCCGACGAAGCCAAACCCGACCCGGCGGGTAGACCACCATCTCCACCCTCCTAACCCCCTCCCTTACCTCCACCCTCCTAGCCCCCTCCCTTACCTCCACCCTCCTAGCCCCCCTCCCTTACCTCCACCCTCCTAGCCCCCTCCCATACCTCCACCCTCTTAGCCCCCTCCTTCCCATACCTTAAAAAAAAGGGTCATGGGTTTTGTAACTGGGTTTGGGTGTCCATGAGAGGTGTCCTAAGGCCAGCTCAGCGTGGACAGAAACCTCGCGTAGAGCAAAAGGGCATTTGCTCTACGACTCTTTTGCTCTGAGCGACCTTAAGACGTTTGGGTCGCATTGTGACCACACTGCTCTTTGTGATGTGTTGGCGGGAGATGTCTCCCCCACAGCCCCTCGAGCAACCGCCGGGTGACCCGAGGGCCCACCAGAAACAGACGAAGGTGGGACTGCAGCCGCAGGAGAGACTCCGAAGGGAGAGACAAGGAGGCGGTTCGAGAGTCCCAAACGAGACCCAGCCACGTCCGAAGCTGAGAGGGAACCAGATGGGACTTTCTCCAGTTCACCAAGAACCCGAACCCGGTGAGCTGGGAAAGAACCAAATCCCTGGCTAGCAAGCAATCTGACTGGCTGGGAGCCCAAACCAGCCAGTCGTCGAGGTAGGCCAACACCCAAACACCTAGGAGACGCAAACGAGCCACCACAACCCATGTAAGGTGCGTGAACACGCGAGGTGCCAGGTTCAACCCGAACGGGAGACAACGAAAGCGGTAACTCAGATGCCCCACAACAAAACCGAGCCAGTCCCTGAACCGTGGATGAATCGGGACATGCCAATAAGCGCTCCGGAGGTCCAGGGACACCATCCAAGCGCCCGGGTCCAAGAGGAGCCGAACCTGAGACAGCGTAGTCATCCGAAAGGAGGAGCAATGAACCCAAGGGTTCAGACGGGACAAGTCCAGAATGAACCGCAGGTCCGCGCAGTCCCGTTTCGGAACCGGAAACAGACGGCAAACCCATCTGAGGGACGACGTCATTTCGACGACACCCAAGCGTACCCACTCTAAGACGACTCGACAGAGCGCAGGAGAAAAAACCTGCCCTACCAGCCCCGACCCCCCCCCAAGGGGGAAGGGGCCACGTAATGCCATTGCACTCCGCCAGACACGACCCGAAAGGCCCACGAATCGTGAGACCAGGCGTTGGCGAACAACACAAGCCGCCCCCTTATCGCCCCATCAATGGGGCAAACCGCGAAAGGGCGGCGACCCTTACGGGACCCTGAACCCCGCACAGAGCGAACACCGTGCTGACCAGACGAGGGAGGGACAGGAGTAGGAGCCGAACCCGAACCTGACACCAGAGGCCTACCACGACGAGAGGAACCCCGAGCCCTGGCACGACCCCTCCGGGAAGACCCACCCCGGGACCCCAGGAAAACCAAGTCCGACATCGGACGACAAGCCACCGACGCAGCCTGAATAAACTGCGCTACGGCTGACTCCTCAAACAGAAGAGGACAAAAAGTTGAAGAACGCCTAAGAGCCAGAGCCCAAGCAAATTCCGCAGAGGAACCCAGCACTGTCTGCAGACACGCGAGAGTGGAAGCATAAAACAGTGAAACCGCATCCCGCAAAATCGGCGTGAACAGCTTCAACAAGGCAGCCAACGAACGCGTAGCCGAGGACAAGGTGCCGGACCCCGGGACGGACCCAAGCGTCCTCATATCCTCCATGAGCCAATCCGAGGACAGCTCCAGGAGGGAAAAGAACCGCAAGGCGGAAGCCAAAAGGCCCCGGGCGCGCAAGTCCTCCGCAATGAGCGCCGCCGAAAGGGTGGGAACCTGCACATGGAGCTGAATAATGCCCACATCGTGGGGAAGGGCAGGGGCAAACAAGCACTCATTTAGGTACTATAGATCGCCCCCCAAGAAAACCTGAAGCACCGTGAAAGCTTCCCGCCACTCGAGCGTGCGGGAACGACAGAAGGAATGCCAGAAATCCAGAACAAACAAGGGGCAGTCCACTAGCTAGGAAGACTTCGGAACCTCGTAACGGAGCCAGAAAGGGAACGAAGTCCCAAAACTGAACTCGGACGGATCCATTACTGAGGCATAATCCGGGTCACGCAGGAGGTAAGCTGCAAAGGCCGCCCGCACCACACCAGGTTGGATGCGATAAGCCGAAAACCTCCGGAAAAATGGAACCGACGTACCCGGGGGAACACAGAACCAAACCCGGGGAAGGGCCTACCTACCTTGAGGCTACCTTGAGGTGCTTCCGGGGCTTAGTGTCCCCGCGGCCCGGTCGTCGACCAGGCCTCCTGGTTGCTGGACTGATCAACCAGGCTGTTAGACGCGGCTGCTCGCAGCCTGACGTATGAATCACAGCCTGGTTGATCAGGTATCCTTTGGAGGTGCTTATCCAGTTCTCTCTTGAACACTGTGAGGGGTTTGCCAGTTATGCCCCTTATGTGTAGTGGAAGCGTGTTGAACAGTCTCGGGCCTCTGATGTTGATAGAGTTCTCTCTCAGAGTACCTGTTGCACCTCTGCTTTTCAACGGGGGTATTCTGCACATCCTGCCATGTCTTCTGGTCTCATGTGGTGTTATTTCTGTGTGCAGGTTTGGGACCAGCCCCTCAATTATTTTCCACGTGTAAATTATTATGTATCTCTCCCGCCTGCGCTCAAGGGAGTACAGATTTAGGCTCTTTAGTCGGTCCCAGTAATTTAGATGTTTTACTGAGTGGATTCTAGCAGTAAAGGATCTCTGCACGCTCTCTAGGTCAGCAATTTCTCCAGCTTTGAAAGGGGCTGTCATTGTGCAGCAGTACTCCACTCTAGATAGCACAAGCGTTTTGAAAAGTATCATCATCGGTATAGCATCTCTAGTGTGAAAAGTTCTTGTTATCCAACCTGTCATTTTTCTTGCAGTTGTGACGGCTACTTTATTGTGTTCTTTAAAGGTAAGGTCTTCCGACATGAGTACACCCAGGTCCTTTACATTGCCTTTTCGTTCTATGTTATGATTTGCCTGCGTTTTGTACGTGGTTTCTGTTTTTATATTTTCAATTTTTCCGTAGCGCATGAGCTGAAACTTATCCTCGTTGAATACCATATTATTTTCTGTAGCCCATAGAAAGACCTGATCAACATCTGATTGGAGGTTTGCCGTGTCCTCTATGTTGCCAACTCTCATGAAAATCCTAGTGTCATCTGCAAAGGATGATACAGTGCTATAGGTTGTGTTCTGGTCTATGTCCGATATGAGGATGAGAAAAAGTACTGGAGCAAGCACAGTACCCTGGGGGACTGAGCTCTTCACGGTTGATAGGCTGGATTTTATTTTGTTGACTATTACACATTGGGTTCTGTCAGTCAGGAAATTGTAGATCCATCTGCCTATTTTCCCGGTAATTCCTTTTGAACGCATTTTATGTGCAATAACACCATGGTCACATTTATCAAAAGCTTTTGCGAAATCTGTGTAAATTACATCAGCGTTTTGTTTGTCTTCCATAGCATCTAATGCCATATCATAGTGGTCCAGCAACTGCGACAGGCAAGAGCGCCCTGTTCTGAAACCATGTTGTCCGGGGTTATGGAGATGCTGTGATTCCATGTATTTTGTGATCTTACTTCTTAGCACTCTCTCAAAATTTTTTATGATGTGCGATGTTAGTGCTATCGGTCTGTAATTTTTTGCCTCTGCCTTATTTCCTCCTTTATGAAGTGGTGCTATCTCTGCTGTTTTTAGTATGTCAGGAATAACGCCAGTATCTAAGCTTTGTCTCCACAGAATGTGGAGGGCCTGCGATAGTGTTTGTTTACAGTTCTTGATGAATATGGAGTTCCAAGAATCCGGGCCTGGTGCAGAGTGCATAGGCATACTATTTATGGCTTCTTCAAAATCCAGTGGGGATAGGGTGACGTCTGATATATGATTTGATGTTGGTATCATATCCATGAAAAATTCATTTGGGTTATCAATCTTTAGTGCGTTTAATGACTCACTGAAAACAGAGTCGTACTGCTTCCTCAGTAGCTCGCTCATTTCTTTGTTGTCATCGGTGAAAGTTCCATCTCCCTTTCGCAGGGGCCCGATACTAGATGTGGTTTTTGATCTTGATTTTGCATAGGAGAAAAAATATTTCGGATTTCTCTCTATTTCACTGATGGCCTTTTCCTCTCTTTGCCTCTCCTGGGTTTTGTATGATTCTTGTAGCTTGCGTTCAATTGTTTCTATTTCTTTACCTAACCTTCTTCGCCGTTCTTGAGATAGGGTGCGACTCTCAAGTTGTTCCGCGATTCGTTTTCTTCGTCTATATAGGGAACGACGTTCCCGTTCCAATCTGCATCTCTTCCTCTTTTTTCTTAGGGGTATGCGGTTTGAACATATTTCTAGTGCTACTGAGCTTAGTTTTTCCAGGCACTGGTTCAGGTTTGCATTTTCTAGCTGTTCTTCCCAGTTTATTTCTGTGAAGTCCAGGTTTATTTGCTCCCAGTTTATCTGTTTATTATTGAAGTTGAATTTGCTGAAATCTCCTCCACTGGGAATCTGGACTGGTTTTGAAGGTCCATTCCCCATGGTTGTCAGAACTTCAATTAAGTTGTGATCTGAGTAACAGGTATTTGTAATCATTATGTTCCCGATCAACTCATCATTATTAGTGAAAATGAGGTCCAGCGTGTTCTCCTTCCTAGTTGGTTCTACTATTTGCTGGTTTAAGGCAAACCTGTCGCACATCCGTAGCAGGTCATTTGCATGTGCCTGCTCATTTAGGCTACTTCCTGGTATTCTTTCTGATATTACTGTATTAGCCAGGTGCTTCCATTTCAGGTGCCGTAGGTTGAAGTCCCCAAGCAGGATGATGTTCGGAGCTGGATTTGTGAGGTTTTCCAAGCAGTGCTCTATTTTCATTAGTTGGTCTTTACCTTTCATTAGTTGGTCTTGGGCCGACACCAAATCCAACTCGTATGCAGAGGGGGGAAAAGAAAATCCCACTCCTTGTAACAATAAGCCCCGCTCAGAGGGAAGAAAAACCCAGGCGGGGTCCAGCGGGGCCCAAGGCCCCCAAGTCAGCCCCTCCTTAGGCTCGAGGTCCTTCACCACAGGACCCGAGGCCGAGTCTTCTCCCCAAGCCCCGACCCCACAAGACAAGGACGGAGCAGCCGGAAAAGCTGGAGGAAGGGGGGCCCACTAGTCAGACCCAGAAGCTTCGGCCGAGAGACAAGACTCGAATGTCTCTGCCGCCCCCCCCCCCCCCGGAAGGGGCACCCCCCCGAAGCTGCCCAAGTCTCGAGATCAAGTAACACCCTGCTCCGACCCCGAAACCCTCAGACGCTTCAGGGCCGGAAGCAGGGGGGAGGGGAACCAGAACAAACAGAAGGGGTAGGACGAGGAGGTGCGGACAGAACCAGGATCGAAGCGACCCCCACCCCCAAGTCCGGGTCTCGAAAAGCAAAGCGGGGCAGCCCCGGGGCATCAGGGTGAGCAACCAACCGAGCGTGTTGCAACAGATGAAACCTAGACTGCAATGCACGCGCCGCCTGTACCCGAAGATAATCATCAGAGGATTGGGTAAATTGAGTCACAAGCAAGCAGCAACAGTCATAGGACTCAGGGTCGAAAGTATCACCGACCCAACAGGCAGCATGGCAGAGGCAAAAAAATGAGGATCACCCTGAGACAAGGGGACTCAGCAACCCTCAAACTCACACACAGCGAGCGAGGACTCTGGGGTCACATCCATCGGACCCACGCGCCCCCTAGGGGATTCCCAGGGTCCTGAGCGTTTACTTTAAGAGGACTTGCGCTCAGGTAGTCCCAGGCAGGGCGCTGCTAACCGGCGCCCAAAATACCAAGCAAACTTCTATAGCTGTACCCCAGTGACTTGTACACTCACGGGGACCTAGCAGGGGGCGCCACCGAGGAGAACCATGGAAGGGCAAAAACTAATGGATTAATATGACACAACCCCCCACCAGGCAAAAACAAAAAGAAAAACAAAACCTCGCAAGAGGACAGCGAACCCCAAGGAACAGAGTCGGCCGCTATGTCGGGAATACAAGCTGTGCAGCACCCTGCGCCCCTACCAGTGCAAACTGCCTCTTACCTGCCGGTAACAAGGGAGAACAGAACACCCAAGAGCCCAACAGGCGGCCGAAAAGGTAAAACGGACCAGCAGAGGCAGACTCCGAGGAGCCTGTGGAAGGTGGCCCCAAGGGCAGTACTTACAGGGCACCTAGGGAAAGAAGCCCTAGACGCATGCAGCCCGAGTACTGAAGATAACTCCTGGCTCTCGCACCCACAAAAACAAACACCACACGCAAATCACAGTGCAGTAGCAAGACCGGAGCCAGAGCACACGACCTTCGCCTATAGCATCAGCCTCAAGAACTGAGGTCTTGGGCTCCCCCTTCCCCCTCCCGGGGAGAGGGGCGGCGTGTGATGTCACACTAGTTTGCTTGTTTTCTGTTGGGGAGTTCTATCCATTAGTTCGGCTTTTTGGTAGCAATTTTAACCAGAACAGGGGTTTGTTTTGAGGCGATTACCTTTCTGGGTGCCTGTTCCGGTCGATGGCAGACATAGAATGCTTCCAACCACACGGGGGCTTCTATAGGCCATTGCTCCCCTTGCCTCTCTGAGGGGGCCCGGTTCTGGCCGTGGTCCCCGGTAGGCCTAAGAACTCCATACACATGACTGATGCCAAAGTTTGACATTAGCATATCAGCCTGGGATAGCTCCGGGGAGCCGACGGGGCTCCCCCCAAAAAAGTACATATTTTCCTACCTAGTGCTTCTAACTCGCACTGTATCTTGTTCTACTCACTTCCCCAATATTTGTACTTAAGACATACATCTTTACCAGTGTAATTGACGGGAGACATCTCCTGTCAAGCTGGGTGCAGTTGCACCTCCACAGATCTCCAGTATCAGCTCTTGATACTCGTAATGGCTCAGAAGGGCCACCACTTACGGGCTATTCATGCCCGTGCCACCTTTTGGGTGGCTTAATCTTCATCAATCAATCACCAGTGTAATCAACTCAGTCAACTTATATTGCAGTTATTTGTTAATATAACACCTTGCTGCAATGTACCTTTTCATCTTTACAGATTCAGATGTTTATTCAGGTAAGGTATATACATACAAGTGATGTTACATTAATGGATTGATATACAATTACAATAACAATGTATCTATTTAACAATAACAAACTGTTTTCAGACAGCACTCAGCCCCCCCTGTTTAATCCCTAAACATACTAAACATAAACGCACTTCACACATTCTCTTGTACCATTTATATTTACAAAAACCTGTTCTTAAACGCAAATCCTGATCTGAAACTCTTCCTTGACTGATGTTATAATACCCATAATCACCACACCAGATATAAATCTCTCATTGATATCCCCAGAGTCAACTAAATCTGTGTAAACACTGCAAATAAAGAGGACCTAGTCTATGGAACACACAACCTAATGAATTGAAGAGCTGTCCAACCTAACCTATGCCTTATTAAAAAATAAAACCAAAAAGTAACTAATTTCATCCTCTTGGTTTCCTACCAAGTGTCTTGAACTTGCACTGTATCTTTTGCTACCCACTCTCCCAATACATGTGCCTAAGCCATACAACTTCACCATGGTAATCACTGCTATCATTTTATATCATGGTTATTATAATGAATGCATATTTTACTACATTATACCAAGAAATAACCCTCAAATTACACTGCAATGTACCTGTTGATATCCATAAATTTTTCTATAATGTTCCTACTAATCTTCATCAAATTTTCTTACAATGTACCTGTTAACATTTCTCAATTTTGCTAGAAATTACCTAATTATAATTATCTGTATAAAGGACCTGCCAGAAACACAGTGTGTGTTTACAAGAAAGTAGAAACATCAATACTATGTACACTCATAAACCTAGTGTACCTTCTTGAAAATAAATAAATATATATATATATATATATATATATATATATATATATATATATATATATATATATATATATATATATATATATATATATATATATATAATATATATATATATATATATATATATATATATATATGTATATATATATATATATATATATATATATATATATATATACATATATATATATATATGTATATATATATGTATATATATATATATATATATATATATATATATATATATATATATATATATATATATATATATATATATATATATATATATATATATATATATATATATATACATATGTCGTACCTAGTAGCCAGAACGCACTTCTATGCCTACTATGCAAGGCCCGATTTGCCTAATAAGCCAAGTTTCCATGAATTAATTGTTTTTCGACTACCTAACCTACCTAACCTAACCTAACCAAACTTTTTCGGCTACCTAACCTAACCTAACCTATAAAGATAGGTTAGGTTAGGTTAGGTAGGGTTGGTTAGGTTCGGTCATATAACTACGTTAATTTTAACTCCAATAAAAAAAAATTGACCTCATACGTAATGAAATGGGTAGCTTTATCATTCCACAAGAAAAAAATTAGAGGAAATATATTAATTCATGAAAACTTGGCTTATTAGGCAAATCGGGCCTTGCATAGTAGGCATAGAAGTGCGTTCTGGCTACTAGGTACGACATATATATATATATAACTGAAAACTCACACCCCAGAAGTGACTCGAACCCATACTCCCAGGAGCAACGCAACTGGTATGTACAAGACGCCTTAATCCACTTGACCATCACGACCGGACATAATGAGGTGATAGCCGAGGCTATTTGAACCACCCCACCGCCGGCACTCGGATAGTAATCTTGGGCATAGCATAGCATAGAGTTTTCAGTTGCATATTGTCCTGGGGACCATTCAGGCTTGTTCGCATTTGTGTTCCTCACGTGTGCCCCAAAGAATGAGGTGATTTGGTAAAATGCTATGCCCAAGATTACTATCCGAGTGCCGGCGGTGGGGTGGTTCAAATAGCCTCGGCTATCACCTCATTATGTCCGGTCGTGATGGTCAAGTGGATTAAGGCGTCTTGTACATACCAGTTGCGTTGCTCCTGGGAGTATGGGTTCGAGTCACTTCTGGGGTGTGAGTTTTCAGTTGCATATTGTCCTGGGGACCATTCAGGCTTGTTCGCATTTGTGTTCCTCACGTGTGCACCAAAGAATGAGGTGATTTGGTAAAATCCTATGCCCAAGATTACTATCCGAGTGCCGGCGGTGGGGTGGTTCAAATAGCCTCGGCTATCACCTCATTATGTCCGGTCGTGATGGTCAAGTGGATTAAGGCGTCTTGTACATACCAGTTGCGTTGCTCCTGGGAGTATGGGTTCGAGTCACTTCTGGGGTGTGAGTTTTCAGTTGCATATTGTCCTGGGGACCATTCAGGCTTGTTCGCATATATATATATATATATATATATATATATATATATATATATATATATATATATATATATATATATATATATATATATATATATATATATATATATATGTCGTACCTAGTAGCCAGAACGCACTTCTCAGCCTACTATGCAAGGCCCGATTTGCTTAATAAGCCAAGTTTTCCTGAATTATTACATTTTCTCTAATTTTTTCTTATGAAATGATAAAGCTACCCATTTCATTATGTATGAGGTCAATTTTTTTTATTGGAGTTAAAATTAACGTAGATATATGACCGAACCTAACCAACCCTACCTAACCTAACCTAACCTATCTTTATAGGTTAGGTTTTGTTAGGTAGCCGAAAAAGGTAGGTTAGGTTAGGTTAGGTAGGTTAGGTAGTCGAAAAAACATTAATTCATGAAAACTTGGCTTATTAGGCAAATCGGGCCTTGAATAGTAGGTTTAGAAGTGCGTTCTGGCTACTAGGTACGACATATATATATATATATATATATATGTCATACCTAGTAGCCAGAACTCACTTCTCAGCCTACTATTCAAGGCCCGATTTGCCTAATAAGCCAAGTTTTCCTGAATTAATGTATTTACTATAATTTTTTTCTTATGAAATGATAAAGCTACCCTTTTCACTTTGTATGAGGTCAATTTTTTTTTATTGGAGTTAAAAATAACTTAGATATATGACCGAACCTAACCAACCCTACCTAACCTAACCTAACCTATATATATAGGTAAGGTTAGGTTAGGTAGCCAAAAAAAGCTAGGTTAGGTTAGGTTAGGTAGGTTAGGTAGACGAAAAAACATTAATTCATGAAAACTTGGCTTATTAGGCAAATCGGGCCTTGCATAGTAGGCTGAGAAGAGAGTTCTGGCTACTAGGTACGACATATATATATATATATATATATATATATATATATATATATATATATATATATATATATATATATATTATTAAATATGACCGAAAAAGTAAGATTAATAATTCTAACACGAATTTTCTCGATCTTTCTTACATTTCTTTTCACTGTTGATGGTAATAATTCAATGATCAATTCTCCAAAATTTATTTTTATTTCTAGTCTGACGCGACACTTGAGCGCGTTTCGTAAAACTTATTACATTTTCAAAGACTTTAGTTTACAAACACACAACTGAAACTGAATAGAGCTTACACATCTTCGATTTTATATCTACATTTGGGTGAGGTGGATGAGGTGAAAACAAACTTTCAACAATGGGTATTAAATTCAAACACAAGACAGAACACGAAACAATGGGTATTTGAATGGAAGTAATTGTAGGAAGCCTATTGGTCCATATTTCTTGATGCTTCTATATTGGAGCGGAGTCTTGAAGTGGGTAGAATATAGTTGTGCATTAATTGGTTGTTGATTGCTGGTGTTGATTTCTTGATGTGTAGTGCCTCGCAGACGTCGAGCCGCCTGCTATCGCTCTTTCTATCAATGATTTCTGTGTTGTTTGTTAAGATTTCTCTGGTGATGGTTTGGTTGTGGGAAGAGGCTATATGTTCCTTAATGGAACCCTGTTGCTTATGCATCGTTAAACGCCTGGAAAGAGATGTTGTTGTCTTGCCTATATACTGAGTTTTTTTAGGCTTACAATCCCCAAGAGGACATTTGAAGGCATAGACGACGTTGGTCTCTTTTAAAACGTTCTGCTTTGTGTCTGGAGAGTTTCTGATGAGTAGGCTGGCCGTTTTTTGGTTTTATAGTAAATCGTCAGTTGTATCTTCTGATTTTTGTCTGTAGGGATAACGTTTCTATTAACAATATCTTTCAGGACCCTTTCCTCCGTTTTATGAGCTGTAAAAAAGAAGTTCCTGTAAAATAGTCTAATAGGGGGTATAGGTATTGTGTTAGTTGTTTCTTCAGAGGTTGCATGGCGTTTCACTTTCCTTCTTATGATGTCTTCGACGAAACCATTGGAGAAGCCGTTGTTGACTAGGACCTGCCTTACCCTACAGAGTTCTTCGTCGACTTGCTTCCATTCTGAGCTGTGGCTGAGGGCACGGTCGACATAAGCGTTAACAACACTCCTCTTGTGCCTGTCCGGGCAGTCACTGTTGGCATTCAGGCACATTCCTATGTTTGTTTCCTTAGTGTAGACTGCAGTGTGGAAAACTCCGCTCCTTTCCATGACTGTTACATCTAGAAAGGGCAGCTTCCCATCCTTCTCCATCTCGTAAGTGAAACGCAACACAGAATTCTGCTCAAATGCCTCCTTCAGCTCCTGCAGATGTCTGACATCAGGTACCTGTGTAAAAATGTTGTCAACATACCTGCAGTATATGTCCAGTTTCATATTCATGTCGATTAAGACTTTTTGCTCGATGGTACCCATGTAGAAGTTTGCAAACAGGACACCTAGGGGAGAACCCATGGCGACCCCATCTACTTGCTTATACATGTGTCCATCCGGGCTCAAGAAGGGTGCCTCTTTAGTACAAGCTTGGAGTAGTTTCCTTAGACTGTTTTCTGGTATGTCAAGAGGAGTACAGGCCGGATCACGGTACACTCTGTCGGCTATCATCCCGATTGTTTCATCCACAGGTACGTTGGTAAACAGAGATTCTACGTCCAACGAGGCTCTTATCCCTGTGGCCCGTGTTCCCCGCAGCAAGTCAACAAATTCCTTTGGAGACTTCAGGCTGAAGGCGCAAGGGACATAAGGAGTCAGCGAGCCGTTGAGTCGTTTCACCAGTCTGTACATGGGTGTGGGTATCTGGCTGATGATTGGCTGAAGTGGGTTTCCAGGCTTGTGTGTCTTGACATTTCCATATGCATATCCAGGTTTATATTCCCCAATAATCTTTGGCAGGTGGAGTCCAGATTTTTTGGCGTTCAGAGTTTCGATCAATTTGTTGACCTTTGCTTTCAGTTCGGCTGTAGTATCCTTCATTACCCTTTGGAATTTAGTTTGGTCAGAGAGTATGAGGTTCATTTTCGCCAGATATTCGTCTTTTTTAAGAATGACGTATATTGGCGACTTGTTGCCTCTCCTGACAACTATCTCCTTGTTCTCACAAAGGCTCTTAGCTGCCGCTTTGAGCTCGGGGGACAGTATGGTGCTTCTGTAGTTGCCTCGATTCTTTCCTCCTTTCCACCAAAGATACCTTACAAGCAGAACTTATTGCGGAAGGAGGAAAGAATCGAGGCAACTACAGAAGCACCATACTGTCCCCTGAGCTCAAAGCGGCAGCTAAGAGCGTTCGTGAGAACAAGGAGATAGTTGTCAGGAGAGGCGACAAGTCGCCAATATACGTCATTCTTAAAAAAGACGAATATCTGGCGAAAATGAACCTCATACTCTCTGACCAAACTAAATTCCAAAGGGTAACGAAGGACACTACAGCCGAACTGAAAGCAAAGGTCAACAAATTGATCGAAACTGTGAACGCCAAGAAATCTGGACTCCACCTGCCAAAGATTATTGGGGAATATAAACCTGGATATGCATATGGAAATGTCAAGACACACAAGCCTGGAAACCCACTTCAGCCAATCATCAGCCAGATACCCACACCCACGTACAGACTGGTGAAACGACTCAACGGCTCGCTGACTCCTTATGTCCCTTGCGCCTTCAGCCTGAAGTCTCCAAAGGAATTTGTTGACTTGCTGCGGGGAACACGGGCCACAGGGATAAGAGCCTCGTTGGACGTAGAATCTCTGTTTACCAACGTACCTGTGGATGAAACAATCGGGATTATAGCCGGCAGTGTACCGTGATCCGGCCTGTATTCCTCTTGACATACCAGAAAACAGTCTAAGGAAACTACTCCAAGCTTGTACTAAAGAGGCACCCTTCTTGAGCCCGGATGGACACATGTATAAGCAAGTAGATGGGGTCGCCATGGGTTCTCCCCTAGGAGTCCTGTTTGCAAACTTCTACATGGGTACCATCGAGCAAAAAGTCTTAATCGACATGAATATGAAACCGGACATATACTGCAGGTATGTTGACAACATTTTTACACAGGTACCTGATGTCAGACTTCTGCAGGAGCTGAAGGAGCTGAAGGAGGCATTTGAGCAGAATTCTGTGTTGCGTTTCACTTACGAGATGGAGAAGGATGGGAAGCTGCCCTTTCTAGATGTAACAGTCATGGAAAGGAGCGGAGTTTTCCACACTGCAGTCTACACTAAGGAAACAAACATAGGAATGTGCCTGAATGCCAACAGTGACTGCCCGGACAGGCACAAGAGGAGTGTTGTTAACGCTTATGTCGACCGTGCCCTCAGCCACAGCTCAGAATGGAAGCAAGTCGACGAAGAACTCTGTAGGGTAAGGCAGGTCCTAGTCAACAACGGCTTCTCCAATGGTTTCGTCGAAGACATCATAAGAAGGAAAGTGAAACGCCATGCAACCTCTGAAGAAACAAC
Source organism: Procambarus clarkii (assembly GCF_040958095.1). Classification (NCBI taxonomy): domain Eukaryota; kingdom Metazoa; phylum Arthropoda; class Malacostraca; order Decapoda; family Cambaridae; genus Procambarus; species Procambarus clarkii. Next base: position 38,692,600 of record NC_091162.1, on the reverse strand, counting down.
TAACACAATACCTATACCCCCTATTAGACTATTTTACAGGAACTTCTTTTCTACAGCTCATAAAACGGAGGAAAGGGTCCTGAAAGATATTGTTAATAGAAACGTTATCCCTACAGACAAAAATCAGAAGATACAACTGACGATTTACTATAAAACCAAAAAAACGGCCAGCCTACTCATCAGAAACTCTCCAGACACAAAGCAGAACGTTTTAAAAGAGACCAACGTCGTCTATGCCTTCAAATGTCCTCTTGGGGATTGTAAGCCTAAAAAAAATCAGTATATAGGCAAGACAACAACATCTCTTTCCAGGCGTTTAACGATGCATAAGCAACAGGGCTCCATTAAGGAACATATAGTCTCTTCCCACAACCAAACCATCACCAGAGAAATCTTAGCAAACAACACAGAAGTCATTGATAGATACAGTGATAGCAGGCGGCTCGACGTCTGCGAGGCACTACACATCAAGAAATCAACACCAGCAATCAACAGCCAATTAATGCACAACTATATTCAACCCACTTCAAGACTCCGCTCCAATATAGAAGCATCAAGAAATATGGACCAATAGGCTTTCTACAATTACTTCCATTCAAATACCCATTGTTTCGTGTTCTGTCTTGTGTTTGAATTTAATACCCATTGTTGAAAGTTTGTTTTCACCTCATCCACCTCACCCAAATGTAGATATAAAATCGAAGATGTGTAAGCTCAATTCAGTTTCAGTTGTGTGTTTGTAAACTAAAGTCTTTGAAAATGTAATAAGTTTTACGAAACGCGCTCAAGTGTCGCGTCAGACTAGAAATAAAAATGAAATTTGGAGAATTGATCTTTGAATTACCATCAACAGTGAAAAGAAATGTAAGAAAGATCGAGAAATTAGTGTTAGAATTATTAATCTTACTTTTTCGGTCATATTTAATAATATATGTCTACAGAAAAGACTGCTACCAATATATATATTGGTGTATACTGGCAGCAGGTTTTCTTTCAAACATGTTTCATTGAATATGACCGCATATTCTGTATTTATTATTTTCTGGTTTAGGGCTTCTATCCCTCTAACTATTTTCTTAGCATCAGGGCTTAATTGGAATAGGAGTTCTCCAAAACTCATTTTCGTACTTTTAAGGTGAAGAAAAGAAGTGATTTACTATAGAGTGTATTACACTTATTTGTATAATTTGCACGACGTTTCGAACCTCCATGGTTCATTCTCAAGTGAACAGATCTTACAATACTAGTTGATTTTATACCCGCATTAGGTCAGGTGATAATACAATGAAGGTGAAAAACATGGGGGGATACATAAGGGATAAACATAGGGGCTGCAGAAGGCGTATTGGCCCATACGAGGCATCTCCTATCTAAACACAAAGATTAATCCAGTGTAATTGGCCTGTTATGTTGGCCATTGTCTTCTGTGTTGGCATCGATATGTTCTTGTCTTGTCCTTACTCTCATGGTGGGTAGAGTACCAACTCTACCAAACTCTACCCACCATGAGAGTAAGGACAAGACAAGAACATATCGATGCCAACACAGAAGACAATGGCCAACATAACAGGCCAATTACACTGGATTAATCTTTGTGTTTAGATAGGAGATGCCTCGTATGGGCCAATACGCCTTCTGCAGCCCCTATGTTTATCCCTTATGTATCCCCGCATGTTTTTCACCTTCATTGTATTATCACCTGACCTAATGCGGGTATAAAATCAACTAGTATTGTAAGATCTGTTCACTTGAGAATGAACCATGGAGGTTCGAAACGTCGTGCAAATTATACAAATAAGTGTAATACACTCTATAGTAAATCACTTCTTTTCTTCACCTTAAAAGTACGAAAATGAGTTTTGGAGAACTCCTATTCCAATTAAGCCCTGATGCTAAGAAAATAGTTAGAGGGATAGAAGCCCTAAACCAAAAAATAATAAATACAGAATATGCGGTCATATTCAATGAAACAATATATATATATATATATATATATATATATATATATATATATATATATATATATATTATTAATATGACCGAAAAAGTAAGATTAATTATTCTAACACGAATTTTCTCGATCTTTCGTACGTTTCTTTTCACTGTTGGTGGTAATTCAAAAATCAATTCTCCAAAATTCATTTTTATTTTGAATGAATAAAAATGAATTTTGGAGAATTGGTTTTTGAATTACCACCAACAGTGAAAAGAAACGTACGAAAGATCGAGAAAATTCGTGTTAGAATTATTAATCTTACTTTTTCGGTCATATTTAATAATATATGTCTACAGGAAAGACTGCTACCAAAATATACTAATATATATATATATATATATATATATATATATATATATATATATATATATATATATATATATATATTTTTTTTTTTTTTTTTAAATTTAATAATTAAATATTTATTATTTAATTTACAAATATGACAGATTTTTTTAAATATATATATATATATATATATATATATATATATATATATATATATATATATATATATGTCGTACCTAGTAGCCAGAACTCACTTCTCAGCCTACTATGCAAGGCCCGATTTGCCTAATAAGCCAAGTTTTCATGAATTAATGTTTTTTCGTCTACCTAACCTAACCTAACCTAGCTTTTTTTTGGCTACCTAACCTAACCTTACCTATATATATAGGTTAGGTTAGGTAGGGTTGGTTAGGTTCGGTCATATATCTACGTTAATTTTAACTCCAATAAAAAAAAATTGACCTCATACATAGTGAAAAGGGTAGCTTTATCATTTCATAAGAAAAAAATTATAGTAAATATATTAATTCAGGAAAACTTGGCTTATTAGGCAAATCGGGCCTTGAATAGTAGGCTGAGAAGTGAGTTCTGGCTACTAGGTACGACATATATATATATATATAAATATATATATATATATATATATATATATATATATATATATATATATATATATATATATATATATATATATATATATATATATATATATATATATATATATATATATTCAAGAAAATAAATACATGATTCAAAATGTGACAGTGTCAGACCACGGAGGAAAACTGAAACAGGAATTTCCTTAAGTACTTTCGTATAATAATACATCTTCAGAAGGAGTGGTTTTACAGGTTGAGTACTGGACATAGACTTAATGGTGAAGTGAGGTGAGGTACAATACATGGACAAAGCAAATTGTGCATTAAAGAATGTAAATTTACCTTTAATAATGAGTATTATTTACAGACTTTTGGAATGGCAATGGGGAATCCTTTATCGCCATTGCTTTCAAACTTGTACATGGAATTCTTCGAAAAGAAATTTGTTTCAAAAATAACTCCTGGAATCATTCCATGGTTTAGATATGTTGATGATATTTTGTGTATATGGCCTTCAGATGTAAACACAGACGAATTTGTAGCCAAACTTAATGACCAAGTCACCTCTATAAAATTTACTATGGAGACTGAAATTGATAAATGTTTACCATTCCTAGATGTACTTATTCATAGGCAAGATTTTTCACAGTTGTGACTGGACCAGGGTCGTGTGCGGTCGCAGTGTTGGCGCTCTTGGCTTCCGCTGCTTGGTGGGAGGTGGAGTATTGCCCCCACACTCTTCGTCTTTGCACGTGGTGATACAGGATATTGTGAATTTGTTCTCGATTGTTGACAGTGCCTATGAGTGTCGAGAAAATGGCTGAAGCGGTATGCCTAAGTGGTAGTGAGAAGGACAGACAAGATGATAACAGACCGTTTGAAGTAGCAATGAACAAAAAGAAACGGAGAAATATTAACAGACAGCGAGGGAGTGAGAGTGACGATGAAATTACAAAGAGACCAAAGAATGAGACTCTACTCAGCAGGACTCAAGACAAGCAATTTAATAGAAGGAAGAGGCTGTTGTTCCCTGCAACATGCCAATTAAATTTCCACCAAAAGCTGGAGTGGACGGTACGTCTGGCTAAAGAATGTTTGGAATACGAACCACTCTTCAAGGAGGGTCTACTCCGGCCCTACATAACAGTTGGGACTGAACAGGCCGTGGAACGCCTCACGATGGTTGGTTTTGAGAATGTAGTGATGGTTCCTCCAGAAGAAGGTATGTTGCACACAAAGATCATAGTTTTCAAGTTTCCAACTTATTTGGATCCTGACTGTCTTCTTCTTAACAATGATAATGTTGTCTGGGCAAAGAGGAACAGTGTTCGTGGTGACAAACAAAGCCAGGTTGTTGCCTTGGTAAAGGGTGAGGCGCCGGAGAAAATTTTTGTGCAAGGACTAGGCTATAGGAACGTTGCAAAATTCATTGAGGAGCCCATACTGTGCATGAAGTGTTCACGTTGGGGACATATGGCATGGAAATGCCAGTTTGACCCCAGGTGTCGGTATTGTGGGAAGAAACACGACTCGCGAGAGTGTAGAGTCAAGATTGAAAGAAGTGAAAAAATCGTCCCATTTTGTTGCAAAATGGCAGCCACAATGCCAACTGTCGAGGCAGCCATAATGCTGGTTCCTTTCTATGCCCCATGAAGCCTCATCTGAAAGAGACTAGGACGGGTCCTACAAACAGGATAGATGTATCCTCGCAGCAAGGAAAGATTGTGCAAGAGGAACATGGAGGAAACAGCTGGAAGCCAACGATAGCCCCTATGATCAATGTGTGGGAGAAAGGGACGGAGAAAATAAAGGCGAGCCTAGGGAAAGTAAATCATGCAGTGGAAAAACTGAAACCTTGTGACGACAAGGTTCAGGACAATATGGTCACCTCTGAGATTGGTAATCAAATTTTGTAGTATCTAAAAAAACTAGATAAGAGGATTGAGGCATTTGAAAAATTGGCTATGGAGGGTAGACGGGGTGAAGATGGTGGTGAAACAGGACGTGTAATTGAAAGTAAAACAGTACGTGAAATGGAAAGTGAAACGTGCGTAGAAGAAAGTAATGATGTGCATGAGGTAACGATGATAGAGGATAGTCAGGAGAATACACTTTCTAGTAGTGTTAGCGGTGTTCAACCTCCTGTTGTGACAAATGTTGAAAGAAAGGTTAAAGTAAAACGGTATACAGAAATAACAAAGAAAATAGATATGAATAATATTACCTTCGATGTTAGTAGTAGTTGTGCAAGTGAGGAGAAAGAAAAAATGTTACGGTGTTGGAAGGAAGTTTCTAAGGTACTCTCGTATCTCATGGAATGTGACGGACAGGGCAAAGGTGGTTTTATTATTAATCATGGATGAAAGTAGATTGAGAATATTATCTTGGAACATTAATGGATTAAAAACTAGAGCGGTGGATGTACACTATTATACTCTTAGAGAGGATATTGACATAGTAGCACTCCAGGAAACTGGGGATAGGGATGGTAGCATTTTGAGGCTAAATGGCTATAGAGGTTTTCACTTATATGCTGATGGAGGAACTAGGGGGGTCTCGTGTTATGTCAAAAGTACCATACCTGCCGAGATAACTGAAATCCCTCAGAGATATAGAGGTATTGAAAGTATTAGCTTGCGGATACAATTAAAGGACCGAGAGTTAAATATAATTAATCTATACATCTCTGATAGCTCCCTTGATTTAAGATACTTGCCGGATTCCTTCTTTTCTGAAGATACACTTGTGGTAGGGGATTTTAATGCCAGACATCCAGCTTTAGGATCAAGGGGTAAAGCAAATAGAAATGGTTGCAGATGGTACCAGTTTTTGTAGGAACATGAAGATGTTCAACTGCTGGGCGAGCCCTCTCCTACTCATTTGAGGGGAGGGAGATTAGATTATGCTTGTTTGATAAATGCTGAGGGTATAGAGGGGAATTGTCTTACTGTGGATGAAATGCTAAGTGATCATTTTGCATTACAAATACAGTTTAAACTGGATAAAAAGCATGCCTGCCTTCAAAAAAGGTTAAAGTTTAATGAGGGGGGAATTAAGGGGTCTTGTTGGCCATATTAAGTCTTGGTATGATACTTATAAGCCAGTTTCGGCAGAAGCATTTTATGAAGATTTAATTAAGGAGGTAGATGTATTTAATGCAACATTGAACCGGAAACCATCTAGTATAAAAAAGCATCCCCCCAGAAAAGAAAATTATACACATGACAAGATGCTTAAGGGGTGGACATTAACAATGAGAAGAGCTCACAAGAATTGGAATAGGAATGGTAGGACTGAGGAAGAGAAGAATGCTTTACTGGCAGTTGCTAGGCTGTGTGGGGAGAAGAGAAAGGAAATTAGGAGCAAGTATTGGCAGAGAAAGTTGGGAGTAACAGAAACTTGAAGGAAATCTGGCAAGACGTAAATAAAATAAGGGGTAAAAAACATACTTTTGTTGCACATCCTGACCCGCAAGATTGTCTCTTATTTACGAGACAATGCAAATGGTCTCGTAAATAAATGGGCGGAAGCTGCCAAACTTAGTTCATTACCCGCTGTAACGAGAGAGTCATTAGATTCTTGGAAAGATCTCAGAAAGGATTTTATACTTACAGCTGGTAACAGTGGTGATGTCACTTGCACAGGTATTACCAGAGAAGAACTAATAACGGCGATTAAAGTTGGGAAATCTACCGCCCCTGGGGAGGATGGAGTAACTTATGAAATACTTAATGAACTTGCCATTATGACGAAAAGCCCACTTTTAGACCTCTTTGATATTAGTTATAAAGAGGGCAGTATTCCCAGTAAATGGAAAAAAGCTATGATCCCTATCCCTAAAGCCAATGGAGAGTATAGACCTGTGTCTTTAACCTCGTGTTTTTGTAAAATGATGGAGAGGATCATTTTAAATAGACTTCTATATATAATAGGTGATCAGCTGTCTAGTAATTTGTTCGGGTTCCTCAAAGGAAAAAGTACCTCTGATTGTATTATTAAATGTCTAGCTAATGAAAATGATTATTATAGAATTTTCATTGATTTACAAGGAGCTTTTGATAAAGCCAACAAAGAGGTTATTTTATATGAAATAGCTTGTCTTGGTGTTAAAGGGAGATTATTGCGTTGGATAGGGGATTATCTTTACGAAAGGAAGGCTCAGGTTTGGTATCAAGGTTGTATGTCAGGTGTGAGATCTTTTGAACTCGGCACACCTCAGGGAGGAGTGTTGAGTCCCACTCTGTTTAATGTACAAATGAATAAGATAGCATCTGAGAGATACTCAAATGGGGTAACTCCGATCATATATGCCGATGATATTTTGTTTCAGGGCAAAGATATTTCAAAGGTTCAAACAGTGTTGGACAATTTCGGAAACCTGTGTCACCATATAGGACTGGTGGTTAATGAAAACAAAACTAAGTTTGAATGTAGAAGTCGGAGGCCCATTATATTGAAAATAAACGGTAAAAAAAAGAGAGAGTTAATATATATAAATATTTAGGCATATATGTTGGATATACCCATGAGAGTTTGGAAGCTGAGATGAACAGACTGTTCGGTCAATGTCGGAAGAGATTACAATCTCTGAAGGCATTGGCATGCTGTGGAAAGGGAGTGGGAGTCCCTGTGCTACAAATGATATATTTGAGTACTGTAAGATCTCTTATTGATTATGCTGCACCTGTCATTTCTTGTTTTGGTAAATATAGGATGGGCAAGTTGGAGAAGGTACAAAATGAAGCCATGAGAATTATCTTAGGATGCCCAAGAAATGCTATGATTGAGATAATGAGGACGGAGTTGAATCTGCAGAGTATTGGGGATAGAATTGTAGAGATAAATGTAGCCTCTGCCATTAGATTAATGAGAGGTGGGGGAACTAATGAATTAATCCTCTCGGTTCAAAAGGTGGGAAGTAGTGAACAGTGTATGATGAAGAAGAGAGTATATATGAATAACTTATGTTCTAATGTTATAAAGTATGATGTTATTACAGAGTGTATTGCTGTGCCCAAGAGAAAATTCACACCACCATGGAAGGATTGTAATGTAATGTAGAACAGGTGCCTCGTAGCCTGGTGGATAGCGCGCAGGACTCGTAATTCTGTGGCGCGGGTTCGATTCCCGCACGAGGCAGAAACAAATGGGCAAAGTTTCTTTCACCCTGAATGCCCCTGTTACCTAGCAGTAAATAGGTACCTGGGAGTTAGTCAGCTGTCACGGGCTGCTTCCTGGGGGTGGAGGCCTGATCGAGGACCGGGCCGCGGGGACACTAAAGCCCCGAAATCATCTCAAGATAATCTCAAGATAGATGTAGTAATTACTCCATTGCAAAAGAGAAAAGTATGTATGAAATGGGAGAGCTGAGGGCAACATATGATTGTATAATTAGAAAATTGCCTTCAGAAAACACTCTACATGTATATTGTGATGGGTCAGTAGCTAGGGATGGGAAGGCAGGATGTGGAGTCTTGATCAGGGAGTACATTGACATCGTCACTGTAGATACTGTTATTGGACGCCGCTTAACTGACAATGTCCCTTCAACGCAGGCTGAACTCCAAGGTGTATTAGCAGGATTACAGGAAGTAGTCAAATGTGGTAAAAATGCTTGCTTCTTTATTGACAGCAGAGGAGCGTTAGAGTCTTTAAATAGCAGACGCCCAGTATATTAGAATATTGTGATAGAGTGTAGAGAGAATATTAAGAAATTAGAAAAACTGGGTATAAAGTAAGATTCATGTGGATCCCTTCACATGTGGGAATACTGTTGAATGAGGTAGATGATGACATAGCGACGAGAGCCACTGAAAAAACTCTTGTTGATGTTGTATGTCAGTTAACCTTGAAACAAATAAAAACAAGAATCAAGATGATCCAAGAGGGTGAAGAAATGATAAAGAGAATGGCAATAGTGGACAGTAGTAACACACTTAAGAATTATTCAATAATAAATACAAATTCGTCCTTCACTTATGGTAAAGGAAAGTCTACTTGGAAGGATTCAATTTACATGAGATTAAGATTAGGATACAAATATATCTGGCAATACGGTGTTGATGTCAGTGAAAAAGATATTGAGTGTAAATTATGTAGTATGCCGCACGCCCACACCTTAGAACATTATGTATTAGAGTGTCAACTTATTGAAAACTATAGAAATAAGGAAATAAACAGTGTACCACATCAAATGGTTTGAATGTGTGATAATGGTATGATAGACAGTACACTTAGGAGCTACAAGAATTTTGCCCCAAGATTGTAACAATTATATACTGTACTTACTCTATTAACCTGCAATGTTAAATGGGATTCTTGTAATGTTATTTGTCTATATGTACTCACTGAATTTGTGCGCCCCTTGAGGGACTTGAAGTAGAGGGGAGGTAGAAATAGCCTAAGCTACTATCCTTTTGAGATGTATTTCTTGCTTATCTCAATAAACATACTTGAACTTGAATTTGAAGATTTTTCACTAAAGTTTATTGTCTACAGAAAACCTACGAATAATTTATCTTATGTTCATTATTTTTCAGGGCATAGATACAATATGTGAAAAAGTCAATTTTTTCATCAATGTATCTAAGAGCTCTTTGAGTTGTGAGTCCAGAATTCTTAGACGAAGAGTTTAAGAATATTGATTCGATTGGTCTCAAGCTTTGTTACCCACTGAGTTTTTTTTGGAAGTTTGCTGTAGCAAAGCACGTCGTACATATTATAATAATATATGCAGTGAAAGAATTCGCCCAAAGAATGTGTTACGTTTACCATATTTCTCTGGGTTTGAGAATATTGTCAAGGCCTTGAAAGTTTTTAATATACATGTTTTGTTTAGCTACGAAAATACTGTTGGTAAGCTATTAGTTAGGAACAGCCCTCGTAGTGATAATTGTGTCATTTATAAAATACCTTGTAAAGACTGTAATAAGTTCTATGTTGGGCAAACATCTAAAGATTTGAAATGTAGAATTTCGCAACATAAATACTCTGTAAAACATGGCCAATTGTCTAATGCTTTGTTTGTTCATCTGTCAGAAGATGCTCACCAAATTGATTGGGAGATGACTTCTTCAATAACGAATTGTAAAAGCACCTATAACAGAAAAATAATTGAATCTGCTTTGAAACAGATCACAAAAGAAAGTAATTTGAATATTAGCAGCGGTTTATATAACTTAGATCCATTTTTAATAGATCAATTAAAGGGCGATTTAAGTAGGATCATTGGAACACATTTGTCTCACTAATTCATTATAAATATTTACTATTTTATGCTATAATTACCATGTGTGGGCCATTGTGTGGTTGCTGCATCGTATGGGCCAATATAGGCCCTCTGCAGTGTCCACGTATTGTACCTCACCTGACTCCACCATTAAGTCTATTTATGTCCAGTACTCAACCTGTAAAACCACTCCTTCTGAAGATGTATTAATATACGAAAGTACTTAAGGAAATTCCTGTTTCAATTTTCCTCCGTGGTCTGACACTGTCATATATATATATATATATATATATATATATATATATATATATATATATATATATATATATATATATATATATATATATATATATATATAAAATAATATATAATATATATATATAAAATATATATATATATTAATATATATATATATATAAATATATATATATATATATATATATATATATATATATATATATATATATATATATATATATATATAAGCCACCAAACTTAAAGAGGATGGAAGCAAAGCATCTATGGGATGAAATATTTAGAGCATTTAGGGCTAGCAGTATTTGTGTCATGGGTGACTTTCATTTCAGTGGAATAAATTAGTCTAACAGAACAGGAATAATGAAGCAGAAGATTTTCTAGAATTAACTGACGATTGCTTTCTTAGACAACACATTAAGGAACCAACGGGGGGGAAATAATACTTTAGAGCTAGTGTTAACTAACAAGAGAAACACAAATTAATGACATCGAAATAGAGAGTGAGCTAGGGAACAGTGATCACAAAGAAATCAGATTTAGCATAGAATGGAATAGACCTGTAGGAGAAAACTCTTGTTATAGTGCCAGATTTTCGAAAAGCTGATTTCAATAGCCAAAGAAATTTTTGGGAGGCCAATAGATTGGAAAGTCTTGGGCATTGAGGGTGGGCCGGTCTTGGAGAAAGGCATGAACCCAGCGATAGGTGACATAAAAGGGGATTTCGATGTGGATTCAAAATATAACCTATTTAAAAATATTCTAAGCATAGCCCAGGAACGAAGTATACCATATAAATTGAATAGATCGAATACTCATGATCCAAAGTGGATAACAAATGATCTGAAGAACCTTATAGGTAAAAAGAGAGCGTGGTACAAAAGGATTAAGAATGGGGAAGTTAGTATAGAACAGGAATTCGTACAACTGGTTAGAAATGTTAAAAAAGAGATAAGGAAAGCCAAAAGAAACTACGAAGTTCGCATAGCAGGGCAAGCGAAGACAAATCCTGAAGTTTTTTTTTCAGTTATATCGAACTAAGACTAGGGAAAGGATAGGTCTATTAACAACTGAGACAGGTCAAATAACAGTTAATGATGAGGAGATGAGTAGTATTTTTAATAAATATTTTATATCTGTATTTACTAAACAGGAACTTAACAATATACCTTCAGCCGAATAAGTATATGTGGGTGGGGACGAGGACAGGTTGAATAGTTTTACAGTTACCAGGGAGGACGTAATTAAACAAATAGTAAAACTAAAACCAAACATATCCCCAGGGCCGGATGAAGTGTTTGCCAGGGTGCTTAAAGAATGCAAAGAGGAGCTTTCTGAGCCACTGTCTACCATATTTAATAAATTAATAGAGTTAGGTAGAGTGACAGTCATGGAAGGTAGCTAATGTGGTACCAATTTTTAAGAAAGGAGATAGATCACTTGCGTCAAACTATCGGCCAATTAGCGTAACGTCTATTGTGGGAAAGTTACGTGAATCGATAATCGCAAATACAATTCATCTTCATCTTGAAAAACATAAATTAATAAATGAGTCGCAACGTGGTTTTACAAATGGTCGTTCATGTTTAACAAATTTGCTATCTTTTTATTCCAGCAGGAAACAGAATGTTAGTATAAATGATGTTAAGTCAGAGTGGGATAATGTTGTTAGTGGAGTACCTCAGGGCTCTGTCCTGGGACCTCTGTTGTTTATAATATATATAAATGATTTAGATTCAGGTTTGAGTAGCAACATTTGCAAATTTGCAGATGATACAAAAATCGGTAGGGAAATTAACACGGAAGAAGACTCACTATCACTTCAAGTTGATCTAAATAGGGTTTTGAAATGGTCAAAAGATTGGCAGGTGCAGTTTAATGCTGATAAATGTAAAGTTCTGAGGCTAGGTAATGATGATAGAGTTACAAGATACGAGCTTGATGCTATTGAGATTGCGAAAGGGATCTGGGAGTTATCATTAGTAAGAATTTAAAACAAAAGGATCAATGCCTGAATGTTCGTAATAAGGCAAATATCACACTGGGATTTATTAATCGAAGTGTTAGTAACAAGACACCTGGTGTTGTTCTTCAGCTATATCTTGCTCTGGTTAGGCCTCATTTAGATTATGCAGTTCAGTTTTGGTCGCCGTACTATAGAATGGATATAAATTCACTTGAACGTGTCCAACGTAGGATGACCAAGTTAATTCCGCAAATTAGAAATCTTTCATATGAAGAAAGATTAACAAAGCTTAACTTGCATTCACTGGAAAGGCAAAGAGTTAGGGGTGACATGATGGAGGTTTACAAGTGGATGAATGGACATAACAAAGGGGATAATAATAGGGTATAAAAGTATCAACACAAGACAGAACATGAAACAATGGGTATAAATTGAATACGTTTAGAGTTAGGAAAGACTTGGGTAAATGCTGGTTCATTAACAGGGTTGTTGATTCAACCTGTCCTCTTAGAAAGAACGTCAACATTGCAGGCGATGAGTCACAATAACGTGGCTGAATTATGTTGATCGACTTGAGAATGGTCCAGGACGGACCGAAACGTCGTCGTCCCTTCAACTTCTAGTGTGTGGTCTGGTCAACAACGTCAATGTGGTGTTTGTGTGTTACTGAGGAAGTCTTGGTTGTAGGGTTGATGTAAAGTCATGACTTGTTTACTGACTTTAATACTTAATATGATTACATAACTAGTAGCTACCAAGCTTGGCTGGCGTCCTGTACGCTCTCTTGTTTTCCTTCTGTCTCTCTCTGGCGTCCCAGCCGCCGCACATAGAAAACGGATGGTACCATTTTCTGTGAACATGACATCCCTCCTTTTCTTTAAAAAGAATGAATACAGGATGTCTACCATACTTGTAGCACAAAGCAAAGTTATTGACACAAAGTAAATTATTAACATATCAAGAGATACTGCATACATTTAACATTAATTAAGCACACAAAGAATTTAAACAACTTAATCTTTTCCACAAAGGATTTCAATGTTAAAAATACATATGCAATGTTAAACAAACATGAAAGAAACTGTACTACAAAGTTACAAAATATTGAATGAGATATCTGCATTATTCAAACAATATTAAATTTAGTTTAGCACAATAAGTAAATACTTTTCATTACATAGGAACACAATTAATCATCAAATCGTGTAGGGCGTTTAACATGACGTTTAGGACGAGAGTCCTTAAATGCAGTAACATCCCTTGATGAATTGTTTGTCGGGTTATAACTATTTTTTTCTTTTTCCTTTGCACGACTTTGCACTTCATCATTTTCTACACTAGTTGGAATCACTTTGAAATAAGCCATATTACGTGTTATACTATGATCTCTATTACTAGCTGTTACCATAGTTCCTTTTACACTAATCACTTTATATGGTTTTGTATCATACGGCATATCTAACTTTCCCTCTTTTTTCTTTTTAACGAGAACAGTGTCACCAACCTTTATGAACTGTTCCTTTGCACGTTGATCATGAGCAATTTTCATTTTGCCCTTGGCTAGTGCATCCTTCTGAGCGAGACGTTTATCCGTTACCTTGGCTGGCATGACGGGTAGTGCGATTCTCATAGGACGTCCAAATAAAAGTTCGCCAGGCGACTTGCCCAGTGTTCCATGTGGTGTTGCACGGTAGTTCCTGAGAAAAGCATACATAGCTTGTTTCCAGGATCGTCCTTCGGCATGAGCACAGCGTACCGCTTTCATGAGAGGTTGCATGAATCTCTCAACTTCTCCATTTGCTTGAGGATGTAGTGGCATCACACGGCGGTGTTTGAATCCAATATGCTCAGCAAAGTTGACAAAGTCTTGTCCATTGAATGGCGGTCCATTGTCCGTCTTGACAACTTCAGGAATGCCAAAGTTTGAAAAGATCTTGTCAAGTTTCGGGATGACGGCCTTTGCAGATGTGGAATTGATGATTTCTACTTCTGGATAACGTGAGTGATCATCAATGACTACCATCAAGTACTCTCCAGTTGGTAGTGGTCCGCAGAAGTCCATCGATACTTCCGTCCATGGTGCAGCAGGTAGTGGTGAAGGTTGTAGAGGTGTTGGTCTTGAAGTATCCACTGCAGCTTGGCAAGGGACACAGGCATCATGCATATCCTTTGCTTGACGATCAATGCCAGGAAACCACACCTTTTCTCGTAGCAGCTGTTTCGTCCTAACAAGACCTTGGTGTCCTTGATGTGCAAGCTTCAGAGCACGTTGCTGGAGAACAGCTGGAATAACGATACGAGTACCTCGCAGCACAGTGTCGCGTTGTTGCGTAACACTTAATTATGTCTGGATGCGTTCAAGTGCTTTGAATGCATCTTGGTCAACTCCTGAGGGTGGGATGCGTGGAAACTTTTTCTTAGTCAATGCATCCACTGTTGCTTGCAGAGTTGGGTCCTCTAGGGTTGCAGTACGGATTTCATCAAGAGTGAGAGCCTTAGGGACTGCATCACAGGTTACAGAGTGTACATATTCCTCGGCAACTTGCTGATGCTTGGTGATGGTGAAACTGTTGGCAGGATGTCGACTGATGTAATCAGCAGGATTGCCTGCACCCGGCTTGTATTTCACCGTAAAGTTGTATGGTTGCAGACGAAGAGCCCATCTCTCAATGCGAGCTGGTGGTTTGGACTTTGGATTATTGAAGATGGTCTCCAACGGTTTGTGGTCAGTGACTATCGTGGTGAAGGGTGCACCAAGCAGATACACATTGAAGTGTTCACAGCCCCATACAAGAGCAAGAGCTTCCTTCTCTGTCTGACTGTATCGTTGCTCAACATCTGTGAGAGAACGGCTGGCGTAGGCAATTACTACTCTGGAATCTGGTTGACCAGGTTTGTGTTGGGCTAAAGCAGCACCTAATCCAACAGGACTAGCATCCACTGTTAACTCAGTGTCCATTGATGGATCAAAGTATGCAGCAGTCGCATTCTCTACTAGTGCATCTTTCACAGCATCAAATGCATTTTGCTCGATATCGCTCCAGTACCATGATGCATTTTTCTTCAGGAGCTCACGTAGAGGCTTCGTAATGGTAGCAAAATCTGGAATGAAGCGAGAACAGTAGTTTGCCATTCCCAGAAAACTATGTACTTCAGTGGACGTTGAAGGAGGTGCAGCATTCTTGATATCTGCAACTTTCTTAGGATCTGGAGACAGACCTTTGTCACTAAGTACATGTCCAAAGAATTCAATTTTATGTTGATTGAACTCACACTTTGCTCGGCTTAACGTCAAATTCTTTTCTCGTAAGCGTTGCAATGTTGCACGAAGAGCTTTGTCGTGTTCAGCTTGGGTACGGCCATAAACAATGATGTCATCAGACATGTTGTCAGCATTAGGTATGTCTTGCAATACCTGGCTGATGATGTGCTGGAATACCTCGGCAGCACTGTTGATACCAAAACTCAGGCGCTTGTACCTATACAGACCTCGATGTGTCGTAAACGTTGTGATGAAGCGACTCTCATCATCAAGTTCAAGCTGATGATAGCCCTTGTTTAAATCTAACTTGCTGAATATAGTTGCACCATTCAAGCGGTAGATCATATCATCTACAGTCGGTGTAGGATGGCGTTCACGCATTATTGCCTTGTTGGGAACACGCATGTCCACACAAATGCGTATCTCATCTGGATTCTTCGGCTTTGGTGGAGTGACAATTGGGCTTACCCATGGTGTTGGGCCTGTTACTGGTTCAATGATATCTAGTTCTATCAGCCTATCCAGTTCGGCATCGACTTTCTTGCGAGTATGGAATGGTTGTCGGCGATGTGGTTGGGCAACTGGAATTACATCTGGGTTGATATGCAGATGTACTTTGCTATCAGTATAACAACCTATGGATTTAAATCGATCAGAGAATTCAGCAACAATACCATCAACATTGTTTGCAGATTCCACTGCTACAGCATTAGAAAGCTGAAGTAGCCCCAATTTGGTTGAAGTCTTGTAACTGAGTAAAGACTCCTTTGCATTCCTAACAACATGGAATGTAGTAATGAGCATTGCATTCTTTGACTTAATCTCTGCAGTGAAAGTTCCAATCACTGGCAAGGCTACCTTTGAAGCATAGGCAGTGGCTTTGCCATTATAGTTCTCAAGCTTTGGGAACTGTTTTTTAATTTTTTCATAGTGGCACTCAGCAATGGTGTCAATGTTTGATCCAGTGTCAATGAGAACCTTGAGACAAATACCAGCAATGTATACACATGTCTCTGGGTTGTTTGGAAGATCATTCCATTCTGTGATTGCTTGTACTCCATAAGTATAATCACATTCACTGTCATCTGAGACTGGTTGTAATGAAATGTTGTCTTGTACATTGTTAACATTCTTGATTTGAGGTGCAATATTGTGTTTACCACCTCGACCCCTATGACCTGATCCTCGTACAGTGCTTTTATTCATTGACTGTGGTTTCTTTAGTGCTGAACGACACATAGCACCAAAATGACCTAGTTTTCCACACTCATAGCACTTCTTACCTTGAGCAGGACAAACATTATCCTGGTGTGGGTAGTCTCCTCCACAATTGTAACATTTATTGTTGACACCCTCTGATGTGGGTCGCTGTGACTGCTTGAGCCTTGTTCCTTGACCCCAGTTGTGACGTGGTTCTCGGCTAAATTTACTGTTAGGTTTGCCATGATATCTTCTTTGATTACGATGTCCTCCCTGAACCTTACATACCTCATCACTGTTAGTAACAGTGGCAGAACCGTTATTGGCACTGCACTCCATGACACGAGCATCACGTGCCGCATCTTCCATTCGACGAGCCATATCCAGTATCTTGGTAAGAGAACTTTCATCATCAACAAGTTCTAGAGCTCTTCGACGGAGACGTGTAGATGTGCATGTTTCAATTATTTGCTGTTTGATTTCTTTGTCAACATCAGCAAACTCACAATGGGCTGCTAAACCCTGCAGACGTGTGTGGTATTGATCCACAGTTTCATTAGAGAGTTGTTTTGCTCTCCTGAAATGCATAATTTCCATTGCAGTATTTTGCCTTGGTTTGAAATGCTCTGTTAGTTTGGCTTTGGCAGTGTCATAATCTTTGGCACCACCAGTGTCTTTCAGTGTGTCAAAGATGTCACAAACTCTATCACCTGCACAATGAAGTAGAAAGGCACGCTTTCTTTCAGCACTTTTGATGTCAGAAACTATCAACAAATTTTCAAACTTTTTAAGCCATTTGACCCACCTCTGTGACAGGTTTGTCTGGTCACAGTCAGGATCAAATGCAGGAAACTGAGGTATATTTGCCATTTTTACTGAATAAATGTAACTTATCACTTAAATGTTCCTCAGAATATTAAACACTTACTGCACTGTATATGTTAGTCAAGAATTCACTGTAATTACTTTAATTTTGCAAAGCACACAAGCATTTTAATGCAAAAGTTCACAACAGTGCACAATATAGCAGCAACTGACTTCTTACCTAGCCCTTGTGTACATGTGTTGTTCCTACTCACAGCAGCAGCACAGCAGTTGGCACAGCAGTTGGTACAGCAGCAGTTGGTACAGCAGCAGTTGGTACAGCAGTTGGTGCAGCAGTTGGTACAGCAGTTGGTACAGCAGTCAGTTCAGTGTGATGAATTTTGTAGCACGAAGCGTCGTTTCGTAACCAAAACATCAGGTTTTGTACACATCAAAGCGTCGTTTCGTACACAACGTCGGCAGATTCCTCAGTACAGTTTCTTCAGCACAGCACAGCACTGTGCTGTGCTGTGCTGTTACACTGTGCTGTGCTGTGCTGTGCTGTGCACAGCACAGCTTGGGTAGCACACAGCTTGGGTAGCACACAGCATCGGTTAGCACACAGCATCGTTTAGCACACAGCATTGGTTAGCACACAGCATCGGTTAGCATACAGCATCGGGTATGGCGCTCACAGCTTCTCTTCCTCCTCCAGGCAGCATGCTTCTCCCTTGTGTTTGAAACTGAACAAATACCTGCGTTCACAGTTCATCCTCGTCGCCAATGTGGTGTTTGTGTGTTACTGAGGAAGTCTTGGTTGTAGGGTTGATGTAAAGTCATGACTTGGTTACTGACTTTAATACTTAATATGATTACATGACTAGTAGCTACCAAGCTTGGCTGGCGTCCTGTACGCTCTCTTGTTTTCCTTCTGTCTCTCTCTGGCGTCCCAGCCGCCGCACATAGAAAACGGATGGTACCATTTTCTGTGAACATGACAGTCAACATTGCCGTTTGTCTGTACGGGTGTTTTTGGATGTAATTTTGTGTAAAACTACGTCTATTCTCGCTTCCACTGGCTATCTCTAATTATACAATAAAATACCACACTCTTATTATTCTATAACTCAATGACTATGCTCTGATATTTGTTCTTCAAGTAAAAATATATATATTTTTGCCTTAATTAGGCCATAATCCAGAAAATTCCAGCCTATCGATCTTTATATTTAGGAAAACATCTAATAAATTTGGAAACGAATTTTTCGTTCGCCGACAGTTGCCTGTTACTATTTAACCCTTTATGCTTTAATGTTGCTGGTCATTGTGACTTTCCCAGGATATATATAGGTTTTGTAGTAGCATTTAGTCACACTACAGTAATTTAACTAATGGGAAACCTCTATAGTCGTTGTAAATTAATAATAATCATTTATCAAATAATAAATTAGCAAACATATACAACTTTTTATGTTACACCTTTCGGGTAGGCCGTTCTGTTTGTTTACAACCCCAATGGTTCAAAAAACTCAATACTTTTAATATATAAGAGACTAAGTATGCTCTAATGTATGGTCCTCAATGAAAATTATCGTTTTTTTTGTTAATTTGTCCATAATGAATAAGATTCCTTACTGTTGATCTTTATATTAAGAAAAACATCTAAACAAATTGGTATTGAGTTTTCGTTCAGATAAAGTTTCCAGGTACTATTTCCTAGTTATCATTTAATGTAGGTGGTTATTATTTTACTGTTATGTATAAAGAAATTTAGCATTATGCATTTAAAATACAGAACAATTTGGTGGTTTAACTGCCTCATAATTATGTAAAAGACATTGTGACAAATACTTGATAGTTAAAATCAAGATTTTTTTGACAACTATAAAATCCTGTTGACATCATGCCGTTTGGAGTTGTCATACGCTTCTTTATTTCTTTATTTATTTATTTATATATATACAAGAAGGTACATTGGGTTTGTGAGAATACATTGGATAGTACAGTATTTACATTCTTGTAAAGCCACTAGTACGCGCAGCGTTTCGGGCAGGTCCTTAATCTAGCAGATAATTTTAAGTAGGTAATTTCTATCAGAATTGATAAATGATAAAGATACATTGCAAGAGAAAAATGAGATGAGAGAGCTTAGTAAGTATATTAAAGCACATTGTTATATTAAGCGTTTCTGCCCGAAACGCTTTGCGTAATAGTGGCTTTAGGCATTGTATGTACTAGCTCTATCTATAAAGCCAACAAACTTTGTAAAATCTCTTTATGTATGTACCTTTGCCTAAATAAAAATTATTATTATTATTATTATTATTATTATTATTAAAGCTCTGATTGATTACATTGACAGCTTGATTAGTAATTTAAACAAGATTAATAGACACCATACAGCAGATTGACAGCACATATAAGACAGCAATGATCACAATGGTAAAGATGTTCAGATTGGGTACATAAAGATTGGGAGACTGGGTAGCAAAAGATACAGATAAACAAAATTTTTAAACACCATACAGCAGATTGGCAGCACATATAAGAAGACAGCAATGATCACAATGGTAAAGATGTTCAAATTGGGAACATAAAGGTTGGGAGATTGGGTAGCAATAGATAGAGTGCAATTTTAAGGCAAAAAGTGAAAAACTATGAAGATGAAATTAGGTACTTTTTAGTATTGATTTTGAATGATGTAAAAGTTGGACAGCTTTTCAATGCAGTAGGGAGTGAGTTCCATAAACTGGGTCCCTTTATTTGCATAGAGTGTTTACACAGATTAAGTTTAACTCTGGGGATATCAAAGAGATATTTATTTCTGGTGTGGTGATAATGGGTCCTATTACATCTGTCCAAGAAGAGTTTCAGACAAGGATTTGCATTTAAGAACAGGGTTTTGTAAATGTAATTGACACAAGAGAATTTATGGAGTGAGATTATGTTTAGCATGTTTAGGGAGTTAAACAAGGGGGCTGTGTGTTGTCTGAAAGCAGAATTTGATATTATTTTGATAGCAGATTTTTGCTGGATGATGATGGACTTGAGATGGTTTGCAGTGGTTGAACCCCATGCACAGATACCATAGTTGAGATAGGGATAAATTAGTGCACAATATACAGAGATGAGAGCAGAGTTAGGTACATAATATCTAATTTTGGAGAGTATACCAACTGACTTTCTTACTTATGTGTTGTATGTGGGTACTGAAGTTGAGTCTCTTGTCTAGGAATAGGCCAAGAAACTTTCCATAATTTTTATTGCTAATGTTTACATTGTCTATCTGAAGCTGAATTGCATTTGTAGATTTGCTTCCAAATAGGATGTAGTAGGTCTTTTCTATGTTAAGTGTTAGTTTGCTGGTTGACATCCATAAGTGGACTTTTTTTAGTTCATTATTAACAACATCATTTAGTGTATGTGGGTTGGGGTTGGAGTAGATGAGGGTAGTATCATCAGCAAACAAAATAGGTTTCAGAATGTTAGAGACATTAGGCAGATCATTGATGTATATAAGAAATAGAAGAGGTCCCAAGATGCTGCCCTGTGGCACTCCAACCGTTATTGGTAGAATGGGAGAGGTTATATTATTGATGGCTACACATTGGTATCTATCACTAAGATAGAATTGGATATAGTCCAGTGCATGGCCTCGGATTCCATAATGATGGAGTTTACATAAGAGGTCATCGTGATTAACTACAGTATCAAAGGCCTTTCTCAGGTCAATGAAGAGTCCAATCGGAAACTCATTTTTGTCAAGGGCTGAGTAAATTATATCAAGGAGACAAATAATTGCATCATTGGTACTCTTTTGAGAGCGGAAGCCAAACTGACAGGGGCTAAGAACGACGAATTTTACGAGATAGGAGTAGAGCTGTTTGTAGATAATTTTTTTCAAATATTTTTGATAGTGTGGGTAGGTTCGATATTGGTCTATAGTTGTTTATGTCTGAAATATTACCTCCTTTATGAAATGGCGTTACTCTTGCTTTTTTAAGGATATCAGGGAAGGTATGACACTCAAAGGATTTGTTGAACAGCAGAGCTATAGGTGGCGCAAGGGCATGGGAGGCGCTCTTGTATACAATGGATGGGATTTCACTGATGTTCCCAGCTTTGGTTTTTAGTGATTATATGATGGACACAACATCTGTCGGGCTGACTGGTGAAAGGAGAAGAGAGTTTGGATAGCTGCCTGAGAGATATGTGTTGATATGTGTCTGAGTCTGTGGGATTTTACTTGCAAGGTTAGCACCAATCGATGAAAAGAAGCTATTAAATTCAATCGCCATTTCTAAGTCAGATGACGGTGTAAGGCCATCCTTAGAGAGTGTTATCTGGTTGTGGGAGTGTTGTTTAGTTCCTAGGATATTAGAGATGGTATTCCATGTGCTTTTCATGTTGCCTTTTGCTTCTTTGAATCTAGTCTCATAATATGAAAGTTTTGCTTTTCTTATGATACTGGTAAGCACTGATGAGTACCTTTTAACTACTTCCTTTGAAACTAGGCCACTCCTAAATTTCTTTTCATATTCATATTTTTTGTTGATTGATTTAATTATGCCACTTGTGAGCCACTGGTTATTTTTTCTTTTATCACTTACTTGTTTGGTAAGGAGGGGACAGTGAGTGTTGTAGAGGCTTAGAGTTTTGGAGAGAAAGAGGTTAGTTGATGAGTTTATATCCTGTGAATTATTAAATTCAGATTCCCAGTTAATATTGTGAAGTGCATTAGAGAGATTGCCTAAAGCTGATTCACTATGTAGCCTGAATGAAAGTTTCTTGGTTTCTGGTGGTGATGTGTCAATGTTTGCTATGAGGAAGGTAGGATAGTGGTCAGTTGTTCTGTCATAAATTACCCCAGATGTAAGGGGAGCTGTTATATTAGTCCATAGGTGATCCAGGATAGTGGCAGATGTTTGAGTGACTCGGGTGGGCTTGGTGATTGTGGGGATTAGCATATAGGAGTGCATGCTGTTACGAAAATAGTCAACTTGAGGGTTGTTTTGAAGACCCAGGTCAATATTGAAATCACCTCCCAGAATGATGTGATTTTTGTTGAGATTGTTATTTATGATAAGATTCCTTACATTGTCTGAGAATAAAGCTATGTTGGTATTAGGAAATCTATAGATGGTCAGGGAGGATTTAAGGGATTTACTGGAGAACTTGGCAAAGGTATATTCACAATAGTCATCTCTATCACTAATGACACTATTGCAAATGAAGGTATCTTTGTAATATATTGCTGTACCACCACCTTTTTTATTAGGCCTGCAGTTATGAATGGCTTTATAACCAGCTAAATTGTAGAGTTGGGTATAGTCATTACTTAGCCAAGTTTCTGTTAAAATGATGAATGATAATTTAGTACCTAGTGCTGTAAGTAGTGCATTTATATCATCAAAATGTTTACCAAGTGACCTAACATTTTGGTTGTAAACTGATAAGCAGGTGCTATTTAGGAGTTTGTTTTTTGCAAGATTTGCTGTGTAATACCTGCAATAATGATGATCAATGTGTTGA
Source organism: Procambarus clarkii (assembly GCF_040958095.1). Lineage (NCBI taxonomy): Eukaryota > Metazoa > Arthropoda > Malacostraca > Decapoda > Cambaridae > Procambarus > Procambarus clarkii. Next base: position 38,669,470 of record NC_091162.1, on the reverse strand, counting down.
TTTGTGTGGATATGGGACAGAAGATTTCGATCAGGATCAATATCAGTAAGCATATAGATAAAATAATGTCACGATACAATAAGATAAGCAATTACAGGAACAGATAAATACTTAATCTGCTGTAAAATAGAAAGTAATTATAGCAAAACACAACAATACAATAATATAACATTACTATAAGAGCTTACAAAGTATTAAGTCTGCTGAAATTAGAGAATAATTATGGCAAAACACAACAATAAATGCAAGTAAACAAAAGAATTGAAACAATTAGAGGTAGAATTAAGGTCACTAGATAGCCATGGAGGATACACAAGTTTGGTGGAGAGAACAAAAAATCAGTAGAGACTGTTAAGATGAATATATAAAAAAATTGACAAATGATAATTGTAAAGTAAAATAATCTTAAAGATAATAAATTTTATTTAGCTTAGTTTTTAACCTATAATTAGTATGAAGTTAATTAAGGGAACTAAATGAGATCAATAATTGATTTCAATAAATGACATAAATCAATACAATTAAATTTAAAATTTAAATGAAATAGGGTAAGATTAGATTTAAGAGTAAAATTTTACAATGAAACTGAGGTAGATGCTTGCATAAGTGCATGGAGACTTGGCGGATTATTTAGGAAATTATATGAATGAGAGAACATTAGGTAAATGGTAAGGCAGAGACACTAGCACCTTGGACAAAGTTATATTAAGTTAGGTTAGGCTCAGGCACTGAAAGAGTTATTTTAAGTCTTAAGAGTCTTAGTAAATAATATTAAGTAATGTTTGACACAATTTATCATTGTATATACAAACTGTTTAGGTATTAATGTATTCTAAAGTTTGTTTGTTTTTTAATTGTGTACTATGTTACTTTATCCTAAACTTCTTTTGGAACGTATATATCAGATATAAGTAATTGGCCACTTTCGCGAAACGGCGTTTGAAAAAAAATAACTTTGCCCAACTGAAATGAGCGTTTCGGTGATCGAGCGGCAACATTTAAAAGTGTATACTCTTTTGACTGTCCTGACGTTAATTTTCGATGTACGTATTTCATTTTTGTACTGATGTGCTCGCAATAGAATGTTCTAGAAGAACATAGGTATAAAAAAGTCACCAAAACATAAGTTAGATCAGCACCAAATAAAAAACTACGTCGATGACTAGCAGTGAGCGCCAGACAGCAACGAAATGTTTCTTCAGGGTCAAATGAAATCTTCAGGGTTGTCCTCTCCACACTTGTCCTACAGGGTTAATTTTGGTATCACCGAAATCGCAATAAAATTTTCTACACGGACATATGCATATAAATATAGAATCAATGTCGCAACCGACCCAGAAGAGTGTGGGAAGTGGCCAAAGTGTTACCTGCGGCGGCATTTCTGCGAAACCTGCATTGAAAAGTGTATATTCAAGTCACTGTCCTGACATTATTTTTCGATGTACGTATTTCATTTTTGTACCAATGTGTTCGCAATAGAATGTTCTAGAAGAACATAAGTATAAAACGTCACATAAGGATGCGTTCGACCGGCAACAAATATAAAAACTACGTCGATCATACTCGTCGTGTCAATAATACAATTGTTTTACCACGATGATTCACTGCCATGCCGTTCTCCCAAATAAGCTCTTCGGCTCTTAGAGAGAACGTAAATTTCATGGCAAACATTTCTAAACTATCCCCAAGTAGATCGGATCAAAATTTGAATTTATACAAATATTTAGTCTTGTGACTCCCGTCAGAATCAGCTTTGCGGAACCCGCACAAAACTTAGTGACGCTCTCGCGCCACTGAGTGGCGAAAGTGTTTAATTAATTAATTAAATTAATTAATTAAGTAACGTTTAAACGTTTTTTAGTGTAAATAACTGAAGAAAATGTAAGACATAGTCTACATATCTCTTTCCAAATATCTTTTAATTTTTTTTCCCCTAAAGAAAAATACGATTTGGCCAATTTTGCTTAACAAGTACATTAATTACTAACTTTTTGTCGTTATTATTATTATAATTAAAAGAATTACACCTTGTTTTTGTTTATGTACAAAACATGATGTAATAGCCAGTTCGTTGCTCCTAAATCAACACAACATAACCAGTTTACTGATGTCATCACCCCTAAATCAATAAAAAAAATCAGTGTACTATCGTAAATATTCATAGGTTACGATTTTTTATTCTCAGGTTAGTCATTCTTTGACTCTGTTGTTTTAAGATAGGTTAGATTATGCTATAACCTTCGTAAGCTGTATACGAACAGACCGACCGGGCAACAACAGCGAGGTTCCGGCCACATCAGTGGCTAATGTGGATTGTTGCTTTACTATACATCAGTGTTGCAATTATTCAGGTAATATTTAACTACTACTAATTGTTATTAGTTTGACAATATTGCAGTAAGTTAGGGAATGTCAGGAGAGTAGTCACTGACAGTCACAGGGCAACAAAATGGATACGAAGTTGACCAGTCCAGCTTTTGAGTAGGTAAGAGATCATGAGTTTTGCCCGAAGCGGTATGCGTGCTAGGGGCTTTACAAGATTGTAAAATTATCATTATTCCTATATTCTCTCTTAATCCCCAGTGTACTTTCTTGTTTATAATTAAATAACCAGGGTTTTTGATGCGGCTGTGCTGAAAGCCTGACAAAATAAATCATTCTGTCAGGGAAGAGGAAGCTACAAGTTAGGCTTATATTGAGGTTCCCCCTCCCCTCTCCCCCCAAATTACTGGTGGAGTAAATCAGCCTAGCCTACTTCTTCCTAGCATAACCTAGCCAACTCTAGTCTACCCTTGCCTAGCCTAGCAAACAGCCCTTGATCCCCCTACTGTTATGACTGCTCTCTAATTGTACCTATGACACCTCTACTCCTCACTGTTGCTATTATTAATTTCCTTCTGTATCTTTAGCTCCAGTATGTTGTTATATTATGCTGTGCAAATTTGGAACCTGGCCTTCCAGTATCCCCATATATTTATTATATGATACCATTCTTGTCTCCTATCCAGAGAGTACAATATTGAGAGCTTTGAGATGGTCTCAATTATTTAGATGTTTTATCATTTCTATGCTTGCTGTTTATGGTCTCTTTATTCCCTCTAATTCAGAGATCTCTCCTGTTCAGAAAGGGGGAGTGAGTACCGAGCAATACTCAAGATGGGACAACACCAGTTAATTAAATAGTATTAGCATTACTGTGGGTGGGGTCTCTGAATTTTAACGTTCTCATAAACTATTCCATTATTTTTCTGGCCGCCACTATATTTGCTCGGTTATGTTCACAAAATGTCAAGTCGTCAGATGTCATAATTCTCAGATCTCTTACATGTTTTTTCCTTCTATGAGTAGGTTTGATTGTGTCCTGTACTCCTTGTTTCAATTAATTTCTTCGTTTCCACCATACTTCATCGTCTGTAAATTATCACTGTTAAACATCATGTTATTTATGTTTTTCAATGTCTCCTACAGTGCCAATTTTCATGTGTCTTCTGTATCATCTGTAAAGTTTCATTGTACAAATTTCAGTTATATTTTGCTTGTATTTTCACATGTATTAATTTTATTTTTATCGCAGTTTAATTACTAAAAAAAAACAGCCAAGAAGTTAATATGTAAACAAAAAAGTGCCTATGAGATTTGTGTGTCACAACTCTCATTTGCAGTTTTTGGATGGTGGTGCAAGTATGCATCCTATTTTGTTCTTGTAGCTTTATATAATTAATCTAAACGGATTCTATTTTATGCCTGGTATTAAATAATTTTGTACTTTCTAGGTAAATTTGACAGCAGCTTAACATCAATTTCAACCAGTGATATTGTTTCTCATGCAGTCAACCCGAACCCCACCCCAACCTGAACCCAGTTCCCAACCCCAGGGCCCGACCGCTTCCAGTAGCCCCGCGTCATACAAACCGGGAATTGTGAGTCTGATTCCCAAGTTGACTCTGCCGACACTCAGAGGCACGGAGTTGCCGCTTATTAAGGTGGAACGCAACCGCCGAGTGGAAGACTGGCTTTGTGAGATTAGTTCGATGCTGGAGGCTGCCCCAGAGGATAGTTTGAAAATTACTCTTGCTTTGGGGGCTTTCGTGGACGTAGCCGGTCCACTGGCGAGACTGACAGAGTTTCAGCACCTGACGACTTGGCCTCAGTTTGTCCAAGCGATTAGGGACAGATTCAAGGAAAAGGTGTCAGAAGATGAGGCTCATTTTTATCTGCAGTCACTTAGGAAAGATGACCGCAGCACTGTCAAGAATTTCAGGACACTATTAAAGAGCAGGGTTGACGACCTCACTAAGGAACTGGGGTTAGATTCGAGTCAGGCAGAGCGATTAGCTAAACAATTGTTCTGCAAAACGTTACCTTCTGGTATGGGGCCATTTTTATTTTCGGAAGGAGCGTTTGTGAGTTATAAAGACCTAGTCCAACAGGCCGCCACAGACTTAGACAGGCAGACGCCCAAAGGGACATCGGGCGCTCAGTCGTCCCCATACGTAGAGGCGTTAAGTCAAGGCGGGGCGGACAAGCTGAGTAACTGTAGCACGGGTTCATCAGGCGGGAAGTAGCCCACAGCTGCAAGTTCGAGCCACCCTGCGCGGGGTACCAACAGAGATCCGCGGAGGTGTTACTCCTGCGGGAAGCGCGGGCATATACAGAGGGATTGTAAAGTCACTACTACGAAAGCATGAAAGCAGGCTCCTAGTGATGGTAGGCCTACTTTTGAGGTGAAAGTGGAAGGTGTAAGATTGACAGCTTTTGTTGATACAGGAAGCCAGGCAACGGCAATTAAAAAGTCAGCCTTCAGCAATTTTAAGTATGCACGTCTTAAACGTTGCACAAAGACATTAACAGCGGTCAATGGGGAAAAGATTGAGATTGTAGGTCAAGGTACAGTTAATTTTGAGATTGATGGGGAATTGCAGCCTCACACATGTACGATCGTAGAGAACCTTGATTTTCCTGGTCACATCTTAATGGGAACTGATTTTCTGTCGCAATTTGATTATTCCTTGTCCGCTCAAAAAGGGGCTAGGAACTGCAGGTTGCAGTTGGGACAGACTTCCTACCCAGTGGAGATGATCGACCATCCCCCAGTTGTAGCTTCAATTAAAAGGAAGCAGAAATATAATGCGCATTATCCAAAATTGATTTTTAAGTCTCTTCCAGACACAGTTAAGAGGTCATGCCCATTGCATGCATTGACCAAACAGAGTTGCCCACCACATTCTGTTAAATTTATTAAAGTAGCCGTGGGACGTCACATACAACCAGGTACCACCCTTCAGGTGGCTGGGAGATGTGATAGCTTATTAATTCCTCATCACTTAATTGCAGTGCTCGATAAAGGTGCACTCATTCCAGTTGTCAATCTTTCACACAAGACGTTTCGCTTCAGGGCAGGTGATAGGGTATCTCAGGGAACCATGGTGGAGGACACATAAATCTTTCACCATGAGTCTGCTGAGACGCCAGCCGTCACTGCACAATGTAGTGCATTGCACATGATAGATACGAAAACACCATCAAAAGTACAATGTGAGACGAGAAATGTTGCACGGAATGTGGAAGAAGTAGAAAAATTAATATCAGCACTTGATTTGCAACATGTTACACAGGCGGATAGGAAGGCACTGAGAGGAGTTTTGCGAAAATTCCCGAAATTATTTACGACAGAGGATGACCAGATTGGTCTCCTTGATAAGATTGAGCACACCATTCCAACTGGTGATCATTTGCCTGTGTACACGAGACAGTGGAGGTTTCCGGAACAGGCAAAGAACGTTATCAGGAAGGAGTGCCAGAAAATGTTGAGACAGGGCGTAATAGAGTCTAGTACGCCACCGTGGCTCTCTCCTGTTGTGCTAGTTCGGAAACCGGACGGTAGTTATCGTTTCTGTGTTGACTACCGGAAGGTGAACGAATTAACTAAGGGTAATGTGTATCCGTTGCCCCGAATACAGGAGATAATAGATCAATTTGGTGTTGCTAAGTATTTCTCAACTCTTGACGCGAAATCGGCGTATTGGGCGATTCCTGTGGCAGAACAGGATAGGGAAAAAACAGCATTCTCGGATGGTAGGCACACTTATCAATTCCGTAGGATGCCGTTTGGTTTAAAGACAGCGCCTTCGTCGTTTCAGAGGGCCATCAACTTTATCCTTAGTCCGGTACTGGGTAGGCATTCTTTAGCGTACCTGGATGATGTTGTGATATATTCCAGGACGTTTGAGGAACACCTACGGGACTTGACTGAGACTTTGAAGTTGTTAGATCAGGCAGGTTTCAGGCTGAATGTTCGGAAGTGCACCCTGGCGGCTCAGAAATTCAAATTTCTGGGGTTCCAGGTGTGCCCAGACGGTATCCGACCTGACCCAGATTCTTTCCGCGCCATTGCTGACATGCTTACTCCAAGGACAGCAAAGGACGTGCGTAGGTTTTTGGGGGCGGCCGGATATTTTCGTCGTCATATTGAAGGTTTCGCTGGCATTTCAGCATCCCTGACTGATCTGTCAAAGAAAAATGCGAAGTTTGTGTGGAAATCTGAGCATGACGAGGCCTATCGCAAACTGAAAGACCAACTAATCACGACACCGGTATTGGCTATTCCTGATTTTGAGAAAGAGTGGCAGGTGCACACTGACGCCAGCGGTATAGCTATTGGCGGGTGCTTAATTCAGCGAGATGCGGATAATTTACCCCATCCGGTAGCCTATTTTAGTAGGAATGTCAAAGGACCTGAAGTTCGTTATTCAGCTACGGATCGGGAGGCACTGGCAGTAGTAGAATCAGTTAGGTATTTCGAGCTTACCTATTTCAGCGGCACTTTGTAATTTACACAGACCATCGAGCGTTAACACACATATTTAAAAAGCGAACAAAATGCCCACGAATGTCACGCTGGTCTCACGAACTTTCGGCCCACTCATTCCAGATCTTGTACAAGCCTGGTCCAGCACATGTTGTGCCAGATACGCTAAGTAGAAACATAGCGGCAGTTCAAGTTAATGAAAATATTGAAACCATTCCATCAGATAAAATGAGAGAATACCAGATGAGCGAGCCTAGATTGAAAGAAATTATTGAGTATTTAGAGGGAGGAAAATACCCGAAAAAGAAAAAGAATTTACCTATTCATGATTTTGAAATGAAACAGGGCGTCCTGTATTATGTTAATAGCCAGAATGATAGGGCAGTATTTCAACTAGTTATTCCGGACGCGTTGCGGTCATCAGCATTAAAGCTTGCGCATGCTTCAAAAATTGCTGGGCATCCGGGGGTCTTTAAAACGCACTTAAAAGCAAAGTCTCTATTTTATTTTCCAGGATTACTTTCTGAAGTAATCAATTTCGTGAAGTCGTGCCCTCGTTGCCAGAGGAGGAAAGGCACCCTTAAGGTACAATCCCCACTTCAGGAATTTCCTGAAATTCGTGAGCTTTTAGATCGTGTGGGGGGCCGATTTGATTGATTTACACCAGTCATTCAGATAACAGATACGTGTTGGTGCTAGTTGACCATCTGTCTAGGTACACTACACTAGTTGCGTTACCTCAGAAGGATTCTCGTATGGTTGCAGATGCGTTCTTGCGTAGGTTCGTTACTGTATTCGGACCTCCTAAAGTTTTAGTCTCTGACCGGGGTCAAGAATTCAATGGGAATATATTTAGAGAAGTTTGTAAGATTTTAGAGACAACTTCGGCTTTTACAACAGCCTACCACCCACAAGCAAACGGAATGACGGAACGGACTAATCGTTCAGTCAAGGATATGCTTGCAATCCTTGCTGAACATGACGCAAACACCTGGGATGAACACCTACCCTATGTTCAATTAGCCTTGAATACTGCCATCCACCAATCAATTAACACACAACCACTTCATTTGTTTACTGGTAATTCATGCAATTTCCCCTCAAGTCTGCTTAACAGACATAACGTTGCATACGGGGAGGACTATCCTTCAGAGGTCCTTGGAAAAATGAGAAACGCTTGGAATATTGCGGCTGAGGCGTCCAAGAAAGCACGGAATCGGTATGTACATTTTTATGACAAGAAAGTGCGCCCCCTTGAGTTGAAGGAAGGAAGCCTCGTATTGAGAGTGAATGAGGCTGCGCCCGCCAATCAGAGCAGGAAACTAGCTCCGAGGTGGCGAGGGCCATATAGAGTAATTAAAAGGGCGGGGCCGGTTAATCTTGTTATAAAAGGAGTATTCGAGGACCAGGTGGAAAGGACAATTCATGTAAATAAATTGAAACAATATCATGCTAGAGAGGAATTAGAACTGCCTTCAGCGGGTCTAGTTCCTGACTCAGCAGTGCTGACTCATGGCTTCACCGACGAGTCAGGGGATGAGGATGTGTGGTGTGGGCTTCTATGGGGAAACTGGTAATATTAAGGGGTAAGGGTAGTTAGAAGACAAGAGTATCAAATATGGGAGAGCTAAAAGGCCCGGCCCCCAAAATAAACTATCCAGTAATAATACCTTGCTACTAGACCATACATGTCAGTCTAAGGGTTGATCAATGCACTCCCACACAGGAAGAAGGGATACTCTGTAATTCATGTACTTATTTATTAACCCCTTAACAACCCCCCATATACACTCACACCAATAACAATAATAATAATAACTTTACCACACTACCTTACGTTAAAAAGCCTTGGTCCACTTAGGCAGGATACAAGGTTTACACTAAGAACAAGCTAGGGTAAAGTACTACTGGATAAGCACTGAAGCTGGATGCAGCTTAGGGTAGAGACACCACGAGGTACCCTAATACAAAACACAACACTTAGGGGTACCCAAAACACTGGCAAATACTACCCCCAGGTCTCACCAATCGTTACTACCAGAGTAGGTCCACTTAAAAATGCCCCGTACTTAACTTAATGGTACAGGAACTTCAGGTAAGGGAAATAAGTAAGAGGAGAAGGGAGGAGAGTAGGGGTGCAGCCGCAGAGTAGGTCTCGTCCCCACGAACGCCAGCCAGAGAAGAACGCTCTTAGCGACCAGCTAGGCCTCCCGCATGTCGTGGTGCCGGAAGGAGCCTAATTGATCGTGCAGCTAAGCACATTAAAGATCTTCCCCTATGCAACGTATTGTTACTTTACAAATGATTAGAAAGTATTAGTAAGCAAAGTTGGTGCCTATGTTATTATTTAATAATCAACCCCCCAGCTCAGTCTTTAAATGCTCTTTGAGAAACAAGAATAGTCTTACGTCTGGCAGGGAAGATACAAACAATTGTCGCTCGTGATGCACTCAACTGTACTACCAGAAAGTTTAATAGCTCAATTTTGACCTCTGGTTTCCACTGGAGAACCCAGGGTCGTAACACTCCTCCCCCCTTCAGAGAAAAAAAAAATGTGACTACTAGAATAGTAGTCATATTTTTTTGGTAAGAGTATACAGAGAATAAAAAGAAAAAACATATGACAAAAACAAAAAATCAATCAAAAACAACAATTTCTCTGCAAGAAAAATACAAAGGAGTTCTCTGAAAGAAAAAAAAAAAACATACACAAAAAAAACAGGGAAGTAAATAAATTGGACACGGAATATTTAATGTCACAGGAGAACCTAAAAAAAAAAATAACTAAAGCATGACAGTTGGTAAATGGCTTCCTGTGGCCTAGATGAATATTATTCCGGCAACCTGGACAGAGCGTCGGCCATCACGTTGAGTCGGCCCGGTAGGTGGGTAATGGAAAGATTGAAGTCCTGTAGGTACAACGCCCACCTGAGGATGCGTTTATTCTTACCCTTCATCTGAGTCAGGAAGACTAGTGGGTTATGGTCCGTGTACACTTCCACTATATTACCTGTGAGGTAAACTTCGAACTTTTTACATGTTAACACTGGCGCCAACGCCTCTTTTCCTACCACTGAATAATTGCGTTGCGCCTTGTCGAATTTCACAGAGTAATAATATACTGGGTGTTCCACCTGATCATCCCCAGTTTGCAACAACACTGCACCAGCACCCGAGTAAGACGCGTCAACATGAATTTTAAACGGTCGGTCGAACCTTGGACTAGCAAGCACTGGGGCAGAAGCTAAGATCAATTTCAAATTTTTAAATGCCTCTGCACAGTCTGATGACCACTTAAATTTAACGGCTTTCCGCAACAAGTCTGTGAGAGGAGTGGCAACACTGGAAAAGTTCTGACAAAAACGTCGATAGTACGCACACATACCGATAAATCTTTGAACGTCCTTTTTAGACTTTAGTACTGGATACTCCAGAATGGCACTGATTTTATCTTGCCGAGGTAACACTTTTCCTTGGCCCACTTCATAACCGAGGTACGTCACTGTGCCTTGGCCAAAATGACACTTTTTAGCATTTAAGGTAAGATTTGCCCTTTTCAAGATGGCAAACAACTGGCGTAACCTAGCTATGTGGTCAGCCCAATTACTGTCAAACAGCACGATATCATCTAAATACACCCGACAATTTGGCACCTTAGCAAGCAGAGAGTTCATGAGTCTCTGGAACGTGGCAGGAGCATTACGCAAGCCGAACGGTAACACTTGATACTCAAAAACACCCTCGGGTGTCACGAACGCAGTTAGTTGTTTAGCACGTTCAGTGAGTGGGATTTGATAATACCCCCTCGAGAGGTCAAATTTCGAGACGTACTTGGCATTTCCCAGCTCGTCGATGCAGTCCTCGAGGAGGGGCAGCGGATAGGCATCCATAATGGTCACCTTGTTGAGCTGCCGATAGTCGGTGCATAATCGCCAGGAGCCGTCTGGTTTGGGGACCAAAAGGCAGGGCGAGCACCAAGAGCCCTGGCTCGGCCGGATGAGGCCGTGCTGGAGCAAGAAGTCGACCTCCTTCCGTACGATGGCCTTCTTTTCTGGACTCATCCGATAGGGTTGAAGGCGAATGGGAGTGTAGTCCGTCAACTCGACATCATGGCAAATGGCATCAGTCTGGGTCGGAACCTCCCCGAACAGACTGGAGAATTCATCAACCAACGACTGCACTTCTTCACGTTGGGCCATCTGCAAATGGGACAGTCCTTCCTCCACAGCATTCACAGAACTAGAATTATTGAAAATGAGATTAGTTGGGTCCCCAGAACAATCATCCCCTCTCTCACTGGAAATGGAAACATTGGTTAGTGCAATGGGTCTGGGGCCCTGGAACTTCTTCATCCGATTTACATGTACGAGCATTACCTGGTTACGTTTGTCAGAGTGCCTCACTTTGTACGTGAGGTCCCCAGTCTTTTCTGTCACAATGTAGGGGCCTTCGTACTTGTGGGACATAGTGTTCCCTAGTCGAGGCTTTAATACCAGGACAGGGTCGTCAGGCTGAAATACCCGCAACTTAGATTTAGCATCGTTACGTTCTTTCATCTTTTCTTGGGCCTTCCCAAGATACTTAAGTGCAGCCGCCTTGCAGTCCTTGAGTCTCTGGTGGTGTTGCGCAAAGAAAGCCGAACCTTCGGTTAACGTTACGTTCCCTAACAGATTCTCCTGTAACATTTGCAAGGGTCCACGAACTTTATGGCCAAAGACTAACTCAAAAGGAGAACAACCCAGTGAACTTGGAATCCCTCTCTAGCCGCAAACAAAACATACGGTAAATTCTCATCCCAGAAGGTGTGGGAACTCTCGCACAATGTCTTCAACATCTGCTTCAGAGTTAGATGGAAACGTTCAATTACCCCCTGACTCTGTGGATGGTATGGGCTGGAAACCTTATGAGTTATTCCATGTTCCTTACAAAATTGCTCAAAAATATCAGACTTAAAATTAGTACCATTGTCAGTTTGCACGACCCGAGGCAGTCCAAAAGTGGACAAAAATTGCAACATACGAGCAACAACAGTTTTTGCTCGGATGTTCCTTACAGCAAAAGCCTCTGGGTAACGAGTAGTGATACACATCATTGTGATTAGGTAAATATTACCAGACTTAGTTCTAGGTAATGGTCCAACACAGTCCATTACCACATGAGAAAATGGTTCCTCTGGCACGACAATAGGCTTTAGATGAGCTTTAGGTGGAGTCTGGTTTGGTTTCCCAACCAGTTGACAAACAATACATGCATTACAAAATTTTGCCACATCGCTTTTCAGCTTGGGCCAGAAAAAATACTTTAAAATTTTGTGATACGTAATATTAATACCTTGATGTCCCCCCATAGGATCATCATGAGCAGCTGCCAAAACTCTTTCTCTATAGCAGGTCGGCAACATAACCTGGTGGACTACCTCCCACTCATTTGACAAGGGAGCACTCTGGGGTCTCCATTTCCTCATCAAAATCTGATCATTGTAGTAGTTATTATAGACTGTGGGTTGGTGGGTGTTGTTGTGTTGATCCTTCTCTACGGACAACCCAACCCACAACTCGGTAGAGTGCTTATACTTCACTAGGAGATCACCCTTGGCGCTTCTGGCTCTTGGAGAGGGGCTCAACGTCACACATTTAGGGGATGCGGCTCCCACACCTAGCCTCGTTGTCACGTGCACACACCCACTCGAGCCGCTGTGACTCCCCACTCTCTCCTTAGGTAATATGATCTCCTCGATCCCCTTTTGACTTATTAGTATTACCTTCAATACAATACAACAATACAATTTTATTTAGGTAAGGTACATACATACAATAAATATTTACAAGGATTGTTTAACTTATAGGTATAGCTAGTACATACAATGCCTAAAGCCACTGTTACGCAAAGCGTTTCGGGCATAATCTACCCTGCCCACAGCAGTGGTTCCTGGTTCTTTCTCTCTCTCTCTCTTCTTCTGTACTATTTCATGGGAAGCCTCACTAGGACAAGGGCAAACACCAGCAAATTGGGATACATTTACTGGACGAAGCACATACACGATACATACACACATATAATAATAATGAATCCTATACTCTATAATATTACAATCAGGTTGCACTCCAACACCATCAGAACTCTATCATCAGCTTATCAAGTGGTATCCTATCTCCTGGTTCACCACCTGATACTATCAACCTCCTCAAGTTGATCAAGCCTACATACACTGTTGCACCATCAGCAAGAGAATATATATATATAGAAAATCAGCATTTGAATGCAATAACATATATCAGTATAAATGTTCATTGATACACAACAATGATCAATCGATCACTCTGTCAGTCCTGGGACGCATACATCTGTAGGTAATCCAGCCTACGATTGTAACTCTAAACTTCAGTATAAAACCCTCCTTGACATAAGAATGCAAACAACCACTCACCTCTCACTGCGTCTTGCACACTAATGACAACCAAACACTATCAACTCCCTACAAGTAATCCACCAGAACTTCCCTTCCACCTCTGGAAGTTCACTACCCTAATATCTTTAGGTTCTTCCGGGTTTCACTACCAGGATTCTCTGCAGCTCCTTCAGGCTGCTATCATGAAGTTTCCTTGAGCAACTACGGTGCTTCACCCTTCTGCTAGGTTCCTCCACAGCTCTCTTGGCTGCTACACCATGAAGTTTCCTCGAGCAACTATGGTGCTTTACCACCTCTACAGAAGCATGTGACACTCCTCTTCACTGCTTCTCCTCCCAGCTCGAGGTCCTCTGCTTCACTACCTTGGAGTCTCATCAATTACCTCATCTAGGCTGGCTTCGAAGTCCTCAGCAACTTCTTCCCCAAAGACAAACCTGCAACCCATCGACACTCCAATAAAAATGTTTCCCCTTCAACACATAAACAAAAATAACCACACAATATGCTTGCCTCAAATCTCTATCTGTTCTCTACATACAGTGAGAGTGGACTCCCCTGTTTTGGGCGGGTCCATACTCCACCTCGCCTGGCGGCGGTCCTCACTCGCTGGGAGGGTCTTCCTCCGTCAGGAGCCGGGCTCCCTCAGTCGTCTGTCAGAGCTCAGAGGGGACGGACGTCGCTCCATGTTCCTCCCTCTTCATTCTCCTATTTCAGGCTTTCTTCCTTATTAAAACATGTCTAACTTATAAATAAACATCGCTACTGTCGCTGGGCACACGACCAACTACAAGCAATCACTATGAACTGGCGTATATCGTGCTTACCACAGATTAACTGGTCGAGGGCGCTTCTCCCTCTGACGGCGTCTGGTCACGGCGCTTCCACGGCCCACAATAATGCCTCTGGGCGATTTAATAAACACTTCGTCGACCAGGACTTGAGACCACAACGTTCCCAGCTCAATTCCACAGCTGGCACGTCTACACACTTCTCTTCTCTTCGAGATATATCACTAGGGGTTCCCTTCTGACGGGAGCTCAAACGGAGCGCGGCTTTCCCCTGCGATGTCTGGCACTCAAGTGAGGTCAAGGTCCTCCGGAAGCGAGCCTCACGCCTCCAGCAAAATGTCCACATCTCCTAGCCAGTCATTTATCTGTTTTCTTCTTCATTGCCCATAATCTCAAACTGTTATACATATCCAAGCAACTATTTTACATATGTGTTATCACCTCAATATTTGCTAGACCTAATCAGGTCAGGCTTGATGAATAACTCTCAAGGAGGGAGACTCGTTTCTCCTGTAGGCTGAGATCATAACATAGTACCCAGTTGCTGCGTCTACAATTTCCTCCATAGAGACAGCTGTCTCATGACAATCTGCAAGAGTGGGGTCAGCTTTCTGTAACTCATTCAAGGAGGCATCTAGGCGTTGGTCAGATGCTATTGGCCGAGGCTCAACAGTGTTCTCCTCCACCTCCCCACTACTCTCGGTAGATGGCGGTGGCAGGCTCTCCACAATGTCCTTGGCCACGTCATCGAGTCGGGCCATGAATGTGTCCGCGAGGTCCACTTGGTTTTCACCACTCGGAAAGTTCCTCGTGTCCTCGGGATTTACCACCTTGGCAAGCACAGGGCTGCCCTTACATTTAAGTCCCATAGACCTGGTCACTGCGCACGCAGGGTACACAACATTATCCTCTGCGGCGGGTGAATCCAGGCAAACCTTAGGGGTAGGCAACATAATAGGCAGTCTGGAGTCCCCTACCTTATCCCCTGCTAAATCATTACCAACTATTACATCAACATTAGGGAAAGGTAGGTATGAAGTGACTCCGACTGTACAAACACCCTTGTGGAAATCAGTTTCCAGGGTAACTTTATGGAGGGGTACTGCTCGAGTATCACTAGTGACACCCTCGACCAGTACCATCTCTCCAGTGTCGAGAGTGTTGGCACCTTGCAACGCACTCTCTAAAATTAAAGTCTGGATGGCACCGGTGTCTCGGAAGATCACCACGTCCTTCCAGGAAGAACCCTCAGACAAAAGTAGTCTCCCTTTCGATAAGAATGGGGTAAGCAAGTCCAACCACTGTGGGTTGGCGGTCTTACTCCCTAACCCTTCCGAAGGCCTCAAGCCCTGTGTCACAACTAGAGCATTGGGTCTTTTTTCCGGGTACAGTTGCCAACAACGGCTAATAGTGTGGTTTGGATGATTACAGTGACCACAAAAACGTCGGGGAGAAGAGACATTACTAACAGAATTACCCTTCGGTTCACCCTTAGGTGCCGTGGGGCTAGACACTTTAACAGGGTTAGTTATGTCTGAAACAGAAGGTGCATTAGTTAAAGGGTTAGAATGAGCTGGTCTGGACTGGCTGTGGGTATAAGTTTTGCTACTCTGTGGGGTATAATTATTTTTATTGGGCCTTTTGCCCGCCAATTGGTAGTTTTCTGCCAACTTGGCCAAATCCCCTAATTTAGAATTTACCTCTACCCTTCCTCTACTGAAATGTGAGACATTCTCTGGCATAATATCTATAAAATGCTCCATTAAAACTAAGTCCCTGAGAGCCTCGTATGTTTCGGCTTTCGCCGAGCGAATTCATCTATCAAACAATCTAATTTGATCACTAACAAATTCAGTGAGCGGTTGGTTGTGAGTAGGCCAAAGGTTGCGATAAACTTGGCGGTGAGCTTCAGGAGTAATTTCATATGCCCGCAAAATACATTCCCTGACTTTATCATATTCAAAACACTCTTCGTCAGGCATGTTTATAAAAATATCTTGTGCTTTACCCCTAAGTCTTCCCTGTAGGATTTTCACCCACTCTTCCTTTGGCCAGTTCATGGACATGGCCAATCTCTGAAAATGGTTGAAAAACCTTTTCAGGGTCCGACTCGGAAAATTCAGGCAAATTATGCTTTTTCTCATAATGCCTGGGGTTTGAATCCCCAGCAGGTGGAGGTCCAGTGGCATTCGTTCTAATTCTAGCCTCCTCGGTTTTGAGTCTTTGCTCCTCTAATTTTATTCTTGCTAACTCTAGAGCTAATTCTCTATCCTTATGAGCTGCACTTTCTGCTTGGCTAGGCTGGCATAAAGGTGTATCACTTGCCAATAGTTCTTCATCAATACAATGTTGTAATATTTCATTCACCAAAGTCCACTTTTTATCCGCGTCATTTAATTGTAGGCCAAATTCCTTGCCTAACAATACTAAATTAGACTTGGTAAGTTTCTTTATCTCTACCACTGAAGGCTCCATTGCCAGTCTCTGCATTTCAGATAACATCACTAATAATTTTAGCTCCCAGCCAAAGAAAAAATTAAAAAATAAAAATTGGAAAAAAAACAAAAATTTGCACAGCCCCTAACACAAGGCCACACTAACCTTAATCGTGAAGGGATCCAGCTGGGTGTCCAGTCAGTGCAAGAATGTCCTTTGCTAGAAGAGCTGGACCCTAGGCTAGCACACAACCGTTCTGCGGAAAACAAAAAATTTTAGTTTTGGCACTCAAGAATCTAATTTTTTACACTTATAATGTTAATCCCGGACAGGCCCCCACTTGTTACAAATATTAATGTGTGGTGTGGGCGTCTATGGGGAAACTGGTACTATTAAGGGGTAAGGGTAGTTAGAAGACAAGAGTATCAAATATGGGAGAGCTAAAAGGCCCAGCCCCCAAAATAAACTATCCAGTAATAATACCTTGCTACTAGACCATATATGTCAGTCTAAGGGTTGATCAATGCACTCCCACACAGGAAGAAGGGATACTCTGTAATTCATGTACTTATTTATTAACCCCTTAACAACCCCCCATATACACTCACACCAATAACAATAATAATAATAACTTTACTACACTACCTTACGTTAAAAAGCCTTGGTCCACTTAGGCAGGATACAAGGTTTACACTAAGAACAAGCTAGGGTAAAGTACTACTGGATAAGCACTGAAGCTGGATGCAGCTTAGGGTAGAGACACCACGAGGTACCCTAATACAAAACACAACACTTAGGGGTACCCAAAACACTGGCAAATACTACCCCCAGGTCTCAACAATTGTTACTACCAGAGTAGGTCCACTTAAAAATGCCCCGTACTTAACTTAATGGTACAGGAACTTCAGGTAAGGGAAATAAGTAAGAGGAGAAGGGAGGAGAGTAGGGGTGCAGCCACAGAGTAGGTCTCGTCCCCACGAACGCCAGCCAGAGAAGAACGCTCTTAGCGACCAGCTAGGCCTCCCGCATGTCGTGGTGCCAGAAGGAGCCTAATTGATCGTGCAGCTAAGCACATTAAAGATCTTCCCCTATGCAACGTATTGTTACTTTACAAATGATTAGAAAGTATTAGTAAGCAAAGTTGGTGCCTATGTTATTATTTAATAATCAACCCCCCAGCTCAGTCTTTAAATGCTCTTTGAGAAACAAGAATACTCTTACGTCTGGCAGGGAAGATACAAACAATTGTCGCTCGTGATGCACTCAACTGTACTACCAGAAAGTTTAATAGCTCAATTTTGACCTCTGGTTTCCACTGGAGAACCCAGGGTCGTAACACCCTCTCTCATCGCTCATCAGTAGTCAGGTGCAGTCTCGCCACCCTATGGTAACGAGATCTCGCGCTATACAGTAAAGTAACTTCCTTGGTTTGTATAATTTAGTATTCATTAGATTTTCCTGTAGAGGCAATGAGGTGAACTATCTCTATACTTGACTCAGGTAGCAACTTTTACCGTACTCTGGGGTTCCACCTCCACCAAACCCAGAGTATATCTACGCTTCCGCTGTGTTGTGTCTGTCTGTTCCCAGGTCTGATTGGTACACCGACCCAGTTGTTCCAGCCACACGTGAACCCTTGTTTGTAAAGACCGAGGGGGGAGGCACGTTACACAAAGCCCTCCCCCACCAGACCCAGTAACCCATACATCAGTTACTTTGGGGATGAGTGACTATCCAAGAGTCACCCGGCCGACGCCTCACGTCACTAACGAGGTTGTCAGGGCCAGCGAGCTGTCCACATATAGCAGTCACCGGAGGTGCCATACAACGCCGGGGTAGCTGTCTCGAGATCACCACTACCCACCTGCTGCGTCATCAAGACTGCAGCCATTCCAGCAGTGTTGGAGGAGAGGTCAAGAAATGGAAAGCGCGTAGCAGTACTCAAGAATTTCGCCGGCAGATTAATGATTACGTCATCTGAAGCAACAAGAAAGCGGAACTAAGGCGGTTACAGGTGGAAGGTACGGTTTCCCTACAGAGTTCCGGGACTCGCCAATAGAAGGTCGCAAAATTGTCTCCTTTTGCCTAAAGTCGGCGGTACGAGGGTATACACAGTTGGTGTTTTCGGCCTAATAACCTGGTGACATCAAGAAACGCCTGAGATGACATGAGCAATGATGGAAGACGAGATTCACCTGTTCTGCAAACAAGCAACCCGCCTCTACGACCTACTTTTTATTTATTTATTTATTTATTTATGCATATACAAGAATGTACATAAGGAATGTGAGGATACAATTATGGTAATTACAGTCTTGTAAAGCCACTAGCACGCGCAGCGTTTCGGGCAGGTCCTTAATCTAAGAAAATTTTAAGGAGGTAAATACTTGCAAAATTTATAGACAAAAAAATGATAACAGATTACATGGAATGAAAAAAAAAAAAGATGAGAGAAAATTATAGGTACAGTATATTAAAGCACATAGGTAGCTATGATTGATTGCAATGACAGCTTAAAATGGTAGTTGACAACAAATTGGTAGGCACAATACAGCAGAAACAATATAAGATTGATTGCAATGACAGCTTGAATGGTAGTTGATAAAAATTAGTAGTCACAATACAGCATATGGCTAGCACATAAAAGAAGACAGCAATGAACACAATGATAATGTTGTTTGATATTACATAAAAATTAGGAGATTGGGTACCACTAGGTACAGAGCAAATTTAAAGCTCAGTGAAGGAAACTAAATAGATGAAGTTAGGTACTTTTTGGTTTTGCTTTTAAATAAGGCAAAAGTTTTACAGTTTTTCAATTCACTAGGGAGTGAGATCCATAGACTAGGTCCCTTAATTTGCATAGAGTGTTTACACAGATTAAGTTTGACCCTGGGGATATCAAAGAGATATTTATTTCTGGTGTGGTGATAATGGGTCCTATTACATCTGTCCAGGGAGAGTTTCAGAGCATGGTTTGCATTTAAGAACAGGGTTTTGTAAATGTAGTTGACACAAGAGAATGTGTGGAGGGAGTTAATATTTAGCAAGTTTAGAGATTTAAACAAGGGAGCTGAGTGTTGTCTGAAAGCAGAGTTAGTTATTATTCTGATAGCAGATTTTTGCTGTGTGATGATGGGCTTAAGGTGGTTTGCAGTGGTAGACCCCCATGCACAGATACCATAATTAAGATAGGGGTAGATTAGTGCATAATATAGTGAGAGGAGAGCAGAGTTAGGAACATAATATCTGATTTTGGAGAGTATACCAACTGTCTTAGAGACTTTCTTAGTTATGTGTTGAATGTGGGTGCTGAAGTTGAGTCTCTTGTCTAGGAATAGGCCAAGAAACTTGCCATCATTTTTATTACTGATGTTAATGTTGTCTATCTGTAGCTGAATTGCATTTGATGATTTGCTTCCAAATAAGATGTAGTAAGTCTTTTCGATGTTTAATGTTAGTTTGTTCGTTGACATCCATAAGTGGACTTTTTTTAATTCATTATTCACAACATTATTTAGTGTATGTGGGTTGAGGTTTGAGTAGATAAGGGTAGTATCGTCAGCAAACAATATAGGTTTGAGAATATTAGAGACATTAGGCAGATCGTTTATATATATAAGAAATAGAAGAGGTCCTAAGATGCTGCCCTGTGGCACTCCAACGGTAATTGGTAGAGTGGAAGAAGTTGTATCATTGATGGTTACATATTGGTGTCTGTCACTAAGATAGGATCGGATGTAGTCAAGGGCAAGGCCTCGGATTCCATAATGCTGGAGTTTAAGTAAGAGGTAGTTGTGATTAACAGTATCAAAGGCTTTTCTTAGGTCAATGAAGAGTCCAATCGGAAACTCATTTTTGTCAAGGGCTGAGTAGATAATGTCAAGGAGACTAATGATTGCATCATTGGTACTCTTTTGGGACCGGAAGCCAAACTGGCAGGGGCTGAGTATGTCGAATTTTACGAGGTAGGAATAGAGCTGTTTGTAAATAATTTTTTCAAATATTTTTGATAGAATGGGTAGATTTGATATTGGTCTATAATTGTTTATGTCCGCCGGATTGCCTCCTTTATGGACTGGCGTTACTCTTGCTTTTTTGAGGATATCAGGGAAGGTGTGACACTCTATAGATTTGTTGAACAGTAGTGCTATGGGTGGGGCAAGGGCATGGGAGGCTCTCTTGTACACAATGGACGGAATTTTACTGGTGTTCCCTGCCTTGGTTTTTAGAGAGTGTATGATGGACACAACATCTGCCGGGCTGATTGGTGAAAGGAGAAGAGAGTTTGGATAGCTGCCTGAGAGATATGTGTTAATATGTGTCTGAGTCTGTGGGATTTTACTGGCAAGATTAGCACCAACCGATGAAAAGAAACTATTAAATTCATTTGCCATTTCTAAATCAGTTGACGGTATATCCCCATCCTTGTAGAGTTTTATTTGGTTATGTGAGTGTTGTTTAGTTCCTAGGATACTAGAGATAGTTTTCCAAGTGTTTTTCATGTTGCCTTTTGCTTCATTGAATCTATTCACATAATATGCAAGTTTTGCCTTTCTTATGATACTGGTAAGCATTGATGAGTACCTTTTAGCTACTTCCTTTGAAACTAGGCCAATCCTAACTTTCTTTTCATATTCATGTTTCTTGTTGATTGAGTTGAGAATGCCACTTGTGAGCCATGGATTGTTTAATCTTTTGTCAGTTACTTGCTTTGTAAGAAGGGGACAATGAAGGTTGTAGAGGCTTAGAGTTTTGGAGAGGAAGAGGTTAGCTAATGAATTTATATCATGGGTATTATTGAATTCAGAATCCCAGTTAATATTGTGAAGTGCCTCTGTAAGATTGTCTAAAGCTGATTCACTGTGTAGCCTAAATGAAAGTTTCTTGCTTTTTGGTGGTGTTATGTCCATGTTCGCTATGAGAAAGGTAGGATAGTGGTCAGTTGTTCTGTCGTAGATTATACCAGATACAAGGGGAGCTGTTATGTTTGTCCATATGTGGTCCAAGGTAGTGGCTGATGTTTGAGTGACTCGGGTAGGTTTGGTGATAGTGGGGATTAGCATACAGGAGTTCATGCTGTTAAGGAAATAGTCAACTTGAGAGCAATTTTGTTGACCCAGGTCAATATTAAAGTCTCCTCCCAGAATGATGTGGTTTTTGTTGAGATTGTTGTTTATAATAAGATTCCTTAGGTTGTCTGAGAAAGAAGCTATGTTAGTATTAGGAAATCTATAGATGGCTCCAATAGTCAAAGAGGATTTAAGGGATTTAATTGTAAACTGAGCAAAAGTATATTCACAGTAGTCATCTCTGTCACTAATAACACTGTTGCAGATAAATGTATCTCGGTAATATATAGCTGTGCCACCACCTTTTTTATTAGGCCTACAGTTATGAATGGCTTTATAACCAGCTAAGTTGTAGAGTTGGGTATAGTCTTTATTTAGCCAAGTTTCTGTTAAAATAATGAACGATAGGTTAGTACCTAGTGCTGTGAGTAGTGCATTTAAATCGTCAAAATGTTTACCAAGTGATCTAACATTTTGGTTGTAAACTGATAGACAGGTGCTATTTTGGAGTTTGTTTTTAGCCTGGTGTGCTGTGAAATACTTGCAATAATGATGATCAATGTGCTGGTTGGTATAGATATGAGACAGAAGATTTTGATCAGGATCAATATCAGTGAGCATAGAGATGCAGAGGGATCACGATACAAGATACACGATAAAGCAAAACACAAGAATAAGAGCAGATACAATAAAATAGTAACAATTTAGAAGTAAAATAAAGATCCAATAGATAGCCAGGGAGGACACAGAAGTTACATAAAATAAAACACAAAAAATCAGTAGAGACTGACAATATAAATGTAAAATAAAAAATAATAAGAAAAATAATAATCATAAAAAAATGATCTTGAAGATAATTAGCTTAGTAATGGTTAATTAACAGGGTAATAAAAAGCCCTAGGTTTAGTGACAAGGGGATTAACTAAGAACAAATAATTAAGAGTATAAAACAGGCAAAGATGACAAACAAAAAATAAAGTAAAAATTAAAATAAAAATAAAAATAAACACCTTTGGAAAGGAAAGGCAGAGCTTAAGTACACTTTGGTTGTATGTGAGACTACAAATTATGTTCTGGTTATTCAGCTGATATCCCACAGTCATCCAGGAAAGAAGTGAGGTGTGCCTCAGTGGTTATGACATAAGTTTTTCCAGAGTCAGTCTTCCTAGCTATTATTTTACCATCTCGCACAAAACAATGTTTAATAGCAGTGGATCTATTGCGAATTCCACATAGTTTAAATAAGAGATTTTGTCTGAATCTGGTAAGACATTCGTTCACATAAACCTTGGATTTCCTAGCGACTGCAGCAGTGATAAGGTCTGACTTGCGGGAGCAGCTATCTAACTTCACGCGTATCCTTCTGTTGTTTGCACCAGATGATTTGGTACCCACTCTATAAGCTGACTTAATGTCTCTTGCTTCAATTGAATAATTCAACTTAGTACGCAATTCCTGGATCACGATGGCAGTACAGTCTTCTCTGTCAGTTTCATGGGGAAAATCCTGTGATGAGATGATGACAGAATCAAGGACACCACTCCTGTTACGAGACACCGTTGGTACATCCAGTCCTGCTCTGCTGTGGTCATCTGCGACGTCAAGTTTAACATCAAGACTGCCGTGTGAACTGTGATTGATATGAAGGCGTGTGGACTGTCGGGAGCAAGATCAATGGCCGAAGTAACAGTATTCTACAGCTGTCACTTGGCACTCCGCTCTTCTACACTCTGTCGTCATTCAAGAGTACCAGATGGGGGCACAAGAGGACCAGGTATTGATGTCTACACATGGGAAGAAGCAAGATCGTCATCGTCAGCGACTACATTCAGCATCCAGCAGCATCGATTTTTTTTCTCGATTACTCAATATGAACAATTGATACAAACGAAAAAGTTGGCTCTGAACATCTGTATAAAGAATATCTGGACACTTTTGTTTAAATGTTGAAAAACAGATCTAGAATCACAATACTTTATAAATGTTGAAAAACAGATTTAAAATAATTAATCTGGTATAATGATATGTGAAAATTTTACTCTATAAATTGGTCAATAATCAAAATCGAAGCCCCTGTGACATTGTTTAAGCCCAGAACAAACGGTTATGGAAAATTATGTTGTGTGCTATTTTTTTTCAGAATGTTTGAACACAGGAGAGGCAGACCAATATAAACATTGACACTCTTACAGTGAGTGCGAACACTTGGCTGTACAGTCAGCTGAAACCTGTGATATACTTATAGGAGAAATTTATATATATATATTTTAGATACATGTAATAAACATTAGGTGTGTTCCTTAGCATGTCAAGGTTGACATTGACGAGGGAGTAGATAGTACGAGGTTGTGAACTTGATAGTTCAGTAGTACGCTCCCGGATGACTGAAAGTTCAGTCTGAAGATAGAATTTTATGTTTTATGTTTGAGCACGGTGTGGCCGGCTCTAGAGGACACATGAACTTGAATAGTGAAGAGCCAAGAGATTTTAATAGCTAGTCTTTGCTGTTAGAGTAGGGACATGTTATTTAGCTATGTCAGTAAGGGTAGGATGTATGCTTCCTGATGTTGGAGGATTGCTGTCAGTTGACAGCTGGGAAATTTATGAATTTGAACATGTTTGTTATGATGATGTTGGACACTCTAATAATTGTCAAATTTTTCTTAGTTAGGTTAGCTTTTGTTTGTGGCATGAGTTGAATTGTGGATTTGGATACTAAACCTTGTTATTTTTAACAAATTAACAAGGTATACTAAGTGCTTGTGCGGGGGGGGGGGGGTTGTAACAAACTAGGTTTGTTGTAAGAATTATCGCAGAAGGTTCCAGAAGTCGTGTAGGGACTGACCTCAGCATTGCGCATTCCTCTGGGGATTAGCATGTCTGAGTCACAAAATGGCTGGTGTCTTTGTTCATAGTTCGTATAATGAACCATTCTATAGTATTCACTTATTTAGAGAAATTAGCCTTTATTCATCTTGCATTCTAATTGGATTGTATAATATTCCTGGTTATAGTATCAAGAGTATTCTAATTCTTAGGAGACTTGAGTTAAGTCACCATCAGTGACGTCACGAAGCCAGGACTAGGCAGTAGCGCGGAAGTGACCTCAGCGACCTGGCGGTCACAGGTCAGAGTTTCCATATTCAGTAATTTCTCAAAGGTCAAATAGCCATTTTGGGATCGAGAATAGCTCTCCCTTAAGATGCTTGTGTAATTCAACTTCAGTAAAATAATTCAACCAATCTGGATCATTCAGTACAACAGAGGTTAATTGTTATAACTTGAGCCTTGTAAGTAACTTAACGATACGGAACAATACTCTGCTCTGGGCTTCTGGGTAGAGAAGCATATGGGAAGTTCAGTGTGGGATCTGGATCAACTGGGGGAGGTCAACCATCTCACCTCTCCCCCAAGACCAGCACTCCACCCAAGCTGGTCAACATAGAGGTATAGTTGCTATTGTTATTTATAGGGATAGTCAATTCATTGCCTCAAATGTAAAGTCAGGGAGTGTTAACAACAGGGAGTGCCAACTATTTAGATTTTGCTTAATTTTGAATAAATTAATTAGCTAGTAATTGTCTTTTTATTAATTTCCATTTTTGTATATTTATGTGGATTTGTCCGTGTCACATGGTCCCCACGAGGCCGAGTTGAATTGGGCACCGATTCTAACATCGAATCCGGATTATCATTCCCGTTGATTTTAATTAACTCCACATTTAAGATCCAAGGTTATCCGTTACTAGTGGGGATCAAGCCCCAAGGTTGATTGATTGGCATGATCGATTCAGACCTCGATCATTGCTCTGTGTTACTGGTCTGGTGGTGGCGGCGGAGGAGATCCTAGAGCTTTGCTAGAAGCCGTTTCACGTCATACGGGTGTAGAATCTCAAGTCAGTAAATCGGCTTGAGACCACGTGGCGTGGGGTCGGCTCAAGTGAAAGTTTTGGGGTCCCTTGGTAAAGAACAAAAGTTAAAATACGAGCAGAGAGAGTAAATGGGGAATAGATCATTCGAGAACACCCCTCCCCGTGTTACACAGTCGAATATCTGAGAGAACATTGCAACAATAGATTCCAATAATCCAAGTAAGTAAGTGTTGAAATTAGGATTAAGGACTTGCCCAAAAAGCTGTGCATGCTAGTGTATGTTCAAGAATGTATATATATATATATATATATATATATATATATATATATATATATATATATATATATATATATATATATATATATATATATATATATAAATATATATATATATATATATATATATATATATATATATATATATATATATATATATATATATATATATATATATATATATATATATATATATATATATATATATATATATTCCTGTAGACATATATTATTAAATATGACCGAAAAAGTAAGATTAATAATTCTAACACGAATTTTCTCAATCTTTCGTACATTACGCTTCACTGTTGGAGGTAAATCAAAAATTAATTCTCCAAAATTCATTTTTATTTCTAGTCTGACGCGACACGGGCGCGTTTCGTAAAACTTATTACATTTTCAAAGACTTTAGTTCACAAATACACAACTGAATAGAACTTACGTATCTCAGATTTTATATCTACATTTGAGTGAGATGGGAGGGGTGATGTGGCATTAACACAAGACAGAACAAGAGGGGATATTAATAGGGTATTAAAAGTATCAACACAAGACAGAACACAAACAATGGGTATTGAATAGAAGTGTTTGTAGAAAGCCTATTGGTCCATATTTCTTGATGCTTCTATATTGGAGCGGAGTCTTGAGGTGGGTAGAATATAGTTGTGCAATAATTGGCTGTTGATTGCTGGTGTTGACTTCTTGATGTGTAGTGCCTCGCAAACGTCAAGCCGCCTGCTATCGCTGTATCTATCGATGATTTCTGTGTTGTTTACTAGGATTTCTCTGGCGATGGTTTGGTTGTGGGAAGAGATTATATGTTCCTTAATGGAGCCCTGTTGCTTATGCATCGTTAAACGCCTAGAAAGAGATGTTGTTGTCTTGCCTATATACTGGGTTTTTAGGAGCTTACAGTCCCCAAGTGGGCATTTGAAGGCATAGACGACGTTAGTCTCTTTTAAAGCGTTCTGTTTTGTGTCTGGAGAGTTTCTCATGAGTAGGCTGGCCGTTTTTCTGGTTTTATAGTAAATCGTCAGTTGTATCCTCTGATTTTTGTCTGTAGGGATAACGTTTCTATTAACAATATCTTTCAGGACCCTTTCCTCCGTTTTATGAGCTGTGGAAAAGAAGTTCCTGTAAAATAGTCTAATAGGGGGTATAGGTGTTGTGTTAGTTGTCTCTTCAGAGGTTAGAACCTCTGAAGAGACAACTAACACAACACCTAACACGCCTTCTGGCTACTAGGTACGACATATATATATATATATATATATATATATATATATATATATATATATATATATATATATATATATATATATATATATATATATATATATATATATATATATATATATATATATATATATATATATATATATATATATATGAAAATTCTTTTCACTTGAGAATGAACCATGGAGGTTCGAAACGTTGTGCAGATTGTATGAATAAGTGTAATACATTCTATAGTAATTCACTTCTTTTCTTTACCCTGAAATTCCGAAAAGGAGTTTGGAGAACTCCTCTTTCAGCTAAGCTTTGATGCTAAGAAAATAGTTAGAGGGATATAGAAGCCCTAAATCAGAAGATAGTAAATACTGAATATGCGGTCATATTCAGTGAGACATATATATATATATATATATATATATATATATATATATATATATATATATATATATATATATATATATATATATATATGTCGTACCTAATAGCCAGAACGCACTTCTCGGCCTACTATGCATGGCCCGATTTGCTTAATAAGCCAAGTTTTCCTGAATTAATATATTTTCTCTATTTTTTTCTTATGAAATGATAAAGCTACCCATTTCATTATGTATGAGGTCAATTTTTTTTAATTAAAGTTAAAATTAACGTAGATATATGACCGAACCTAACCAACCCTACCTAACCTAACCTAACCTATCTCTATTCGTTAGGCTAGGTTAGGTAGCCGAAAAAGTTAGGTTAGGTTAGGTTAGGTAGTCGAAAAACCATTAATTCATGAAAACTTGGCTTATTAGGCAAATTGGGCCTTGAATAGTAGGCAGAGAAATGCGTTCTGGCTACTAGGTACGACATATATATATATATATATATATATATATGTCGTACCTAGTAGCCAGAACGCACTTCTCTGCCTACTATACAAGGCCCGATTTGCCTAACAAGCCAAGTTTTCATGAATTAATTATTTTTCGACTACCTAACCTACCCAACCTAACCTAACTTACCTTTTTCAGCTACCTAACCTAACCTAACCTATAATGATAGGTTAGGTTAGGTTAGGTAGGGTTGGTTAGGTTCGGTCATATATCTACGTTAATTTTAACGTCAATAAAAAAAAATTGTCCTCATACATAATGAAATGGGTAGCTTTATCATTTCATAAGAAAAAAAATAAAGAAAATATATTAATTCATGAAAACTTGGCTTATTAGGCAAATCGGGCCTTGCATAGTTGGCTGAGAATTGAGTTCTGGCTACTAGGTACGACATATATATATATATATATATATATATATATATATATATATATATATATATATATATATATATATATATATGTATATATATATATATATATATATATATATATATATATATATATATGTATATATATATATATATATATATATATATATATATATATATATATATATATATTTTCCTGAATTAATTGTTTTTCGACTGCCTAACCTACCTAACCTAACCTAACCTAACTTTTTCGGCTACCTAACCTAACCTAACCTAACCTAACCTATAAAGATAGGTTAGGTAGGGTTGGTTAGGTTCGGTCATATATCTACGTTAATATTAACTCCAATAAAAAAAAAATTGACCTCATACATAATGAAATGGGTAGCTTTATCATTTCATAAGAAAAAAATTAGAGAAAATATAATAATTCAGAAAAACTTGGCTTATTAGGCAAATCGGGCCTTGCATAGTAGGCCGAAAAGTGCGTTCTGGCTACTAGGTACAACATATATATATATATATATATATATATATATATATATATATATATATATATATATATATATATATATATATATATATATATATATGTATATATACATTGAATATGACCACATATTCAGTATTTGCTATCTTCTGATTTAGGGCTTTTATCCCTCTAACTATTTTCTTAGCATCAGGGCTTAGCTGAAAGAGGAGTTCTCCAAAAGTCATTTTCGTAGCTTCAAGGTGAAGAAAAGAAGTGAATTACTATAGAATGTATTACACTTATTTATTCAATTTGCACAACGTTTCGAGCCTCCATGTTTCATTCTCAAGTGAAAAGAATTTTCAGGACAGGTTGATTTATACCCGCACTGGGTCAAGTGATAAGACAATAAAGGTGAAAACATGGGAGGATACATAAGGGATTAATGGGGGGGGGGGGGATGAAACATAAGAACATAAGAATAGAGGTAACTGCGGAAGGCCTATTGGCTCATACGAGTCAGCTCCTATCTACATACAGAGAGTAATCAGGTGTAATTGGCCTGTTATGTTGAACAGTGTCTTCTGTGTTGGCATCGTTATGTTCTGGTTTTGTCCTTACTCTCATGGTGGGTAGAGTAAATAGTTCCTTGATTTGGGTGTTCATGGTAGGTTGTTCTATTCTTATGTGAATTGCTTCAAGAATTTGTAATCTTCTTGCATCTTGGGTTTTGTCTATTATACAGGTATTTTTGTTCAACATTTCTCTTGTTAGGGTGATGTCATGGGCTTGTCTCATGTGATTCCTGGGGGCACTGGATTGAAGATGGCATGTCAAACGCCTCGTCAGCTTGGTCGACGTCATACCTCTGTACTTAGATTGAAGGTTACATCCTTCGTGGGGACAAGTGTACATGTATACAACGCTTGACAGGGTTCACTATCGGCTTCGGGCTGTTTTTGATAAGGAGTTCGGAAGTCTTCTTGGTTTTGTAGAATATTATAAGGTTTATGTTTTGGTTAGGAGTAATGCTTGTTACTCCTTTACGGATTATTTCTTTTATTATTCTTTCCTCTTTTATATGTTCACTATGCATGGTTGATTTGTAATATAATTTTATTGGAGGTATTGTGGTTTCTGTTCTAGGTTCAGGATTATACCATCGGTCCAAGTGTCTTCTTATAGCAGCGTTATTTCCGCGTTGCTATATCCGTTGTTCACCAATACCTGAGTTACTCTTTCAAACTCTCTACTCACGTTGCTCCATTCGGAGCAGTGGGTAAGCGCTCGACTAATATAAGCATTGAGAACACTGGCTTTTTATCTTTGGGGGCACTCACTTCTACCGTTCAGGCATAATCCTATGTTGGTGGGCTTAGTATATACGTTGGTGCTTAAAGAGGTTCCTGTTTTTGTTATTAGTACATCCAAAAATGGCAGACTGTTATTTTCACTATTTTCATGTGTAAATCGGAGTACTGACTCTCTCTCTAGATTGCTTTTTAGATCAATTAGTTCATCTGAGTCTTTTACTATTACGAATATGTCATCTACATAACGGTAATATACAGTTGGTTTTTGTCTGCTACTGAAGACTCTGTCTTCGATGGTTCCATCGAAGACACCTCTGACTCCATAATGCTGTAATTTAAGAAGAAGGTTTTGGTGGTTGACAGCGTCAAAAGCCTTATGCAGGTCCACAAATAACCCACCAGGGAACTCATTTTTGTTAAGAGCTGCATGTATCAAGTTAATCATACTAATAAGTGCATCGTTAGTGCTTTTTTTGGGTCTGAAGTCATATTGACAAGAGCTAAGTATATTGTGTTTGACTAAATAAGAGTAAAGCTGCTTGTAATTTAGTTTTTCAAATATTTTTGACAAGTTTGGCAGGATTGATATAGGTCTGTAGTTGTTAGCATCTGTGAGATCACCACATTTGTGGACAGGCGTTACTCTCGCTTTTTTTTAGAATATCTGGAAAGGTTTGGAGTTCAAGTGACTTGTTGAAGAGCAATGCAATAGCAGGAGCTAAAGATCTGGAGACTTTTTTGTAAATTAAAGTTGGTATCTCCTCAAGGGCACTAGACTTGGTTTTAAGGGAAAAGATTATGTCATTAACATCAGTGGAATTAAGGCGTTAGGTACAGAGACTATGGATAGTTACCTGTAACATAGTCCTGAACATCACAACTGGAAGATGGAATATCATTTGCAAGGGATGACCCAATGGAAGAGAAGAACCTATTGAACTCAATAGCATCAGTATCAGAGGCTGTAAGCTTACCATCGTTATTAGACAGGAGTAATGGTTTGTTATTTAAAATCTTCTTTGATCCCAATATTTGTGAAATTGTGCTCCATGTTTTCTTAATGTAGCCCTTTGTTTGGGTAAATTTATCTTCGTAGTATTTAATTTTGACTCTTCTAATTATTTTAGATAACAATGATGAGTAATTCTTTGAAAGTTCTTTGGAGATGATACCTTACCTATACTTCTTTTCAAGGTCATGATTTTTGTTAATAGATTTAAGTATCCCCCTTTGTAAGCAAAGGATTGTTAAGCCTTTTAGTTGTGACTTGTTTCGTTAGCATAGGACAGTGGATTAGGTTATATAGGTACAACTATATGGGCTAGGTACAACATATATGTATATATATGTTGTACCTAGTAGCCAGAATGCACTTCTCGGCCTACTATGCAAGACCAAATTTGCCTAATAAGCCAAGTTTTTTTAATTAATATATTTTTCAAATAAAAAAAAATCATATGAAATGATATAGCTATTCACTTCATGATGTATGAGTTAATTTTGTTTAATTTGACTTAAAACTAAAGTAGATATATGACCAAATCTAACCAAGCCTACCTAACTTAACCTAACCTATCTTAACCTAACCTAAACTAACATAACTATGTCAATAATTTATGTTTTTAATATAATATAATAATAAATAATTCAAATAAACCAACTGGAAATTTGTTGTTGAAAATAAAGAAAATTACTCGGTCTATTAGGCAAATCGGGCCTTACATAGTAGGTTGAGAAGTGCGTTCTGGCTACTAGGTATGACATATATGTGTATGTGTGTATATATATATATATATATATATATATATATATATATATATATATATATATATATATATATATATATATATATATATATATACATATATATATATATATCTGTATGTGTGTATATATATATATATATATATATATATATATATATATATATATATATATATATATATATATATATATATATATATATATATATATATATATATATATATATATATATATATATATGTGTGTGTGTGTGTGTATATCACGAAAATAAACACGTGATTAAGAATGTGACAATGTATATATATAACATTGTCATATATATATATATATATATATATATATATATATATATATATATATATATATATATATATATATATATATATATATGTCGTACCTAGTAGCCAGAATGCACTTCTCAGTCTACTATGCAAGGCCCGATTTGCCTAATAAGCCAAGTTTTCATGAATTAATTGTTTTTCGACTACCTAACCTACCTAACCTAACCTAACCTAACTTTTTCGGCTACCTAACCTAACCGAACCTATAAAGATAGGTTAGGTTAGGTTAGGTAGGGTTGGTTAGGTTCGGTCATATATCTACGTTAATTTTAACTCCAATAAAAAAAAATTGACCTCATACATAATGAAATGGGTAGCTTTATCATTTCATAAGAAAAAAAAATAGAAAAAATATATTAATTCAGGAAAACTTGGCTTATTAGGCAAATCGGGCCTTGCATAGTAGGCTGAAAAGTGCGTTCTGGCTACTAGGTACGACATATATATATATATATCCTGCCTGAAACGCTGCGCGTACTAGTGGCTTTACAAGATAGAGTTCTTATAAAGATAGCATTTTGTGGTTATTCTCTATCTTGCTCCAACGGGCTGTTGCTTGTACCAGCCGGCAGCCCATGCATTGCAGGTCTCCCAGCTAATAGGTGGTGGCCACCAAACTGCTATCATCTATTTGAAGAAAATCATATGGATTCAACTTGGTAATTATTATTTATTTTTATTTTTTTGTATAAACTAACATGAAATTTGTAATTATAATATAAATTTATTTGCAAGAAGGTACAATGGGTTGGTGAGATTACTTAAGATTGGTACTTTTAAATTCATTCAAACCCATTAATAGGCATAGTTTTCGGTAAGTCCTTATCCAATAACTACAACATAAGTTGACAGAGGCTAGTACACTGTCAAGGATGTATGTCTTAAGTACTAATATAGAGGAAGTGGGTACTACAAGATAGTGTGAGTTTGAAGCACAAGGTAGGAAACTATGAGGATGAAATTAGGTACTTTTTTATTTTACTTGTGAACAGGGCATGGTTGGAATTTTTTTTAATTCTTCAGGGAGTGAGTTCCAAAGACTGGTGGACCCTTTTACTTGCATGAAGTATTTGCACATATTTAGTCTGACTCTGGTGGATATCAAAGAGATATCTATTTCTGGTGTGGTGCTTATGGGTTCTATAAACCTATCAAGGAAAACTTTCAGATCAAGATTAGCATTTAGGAATAAAGTTATGTACATGTATTTAGCACATGAGAATGTGTAGAGTGAGTGTATATTTAGCATGTTAAGGACTAAAATAGAGGGACTGTGTGTGTTGTGTGAAGATTTATTTTATTTTAGTTGTGACAGCAGATTTTTGGTGAGTGATGATAGGCTTTATGTAATTTGCAGTTGTTGAACCCCATGCACTGATACCGTATGTAAGATAGGGGCCTGACGGCTGAGAGGACCTCACTCGGGGTTTATTGTCCCTAGGGTCATGGTTTGATCTACCGGTTGAGCCGGAAGCCTACGAGATATGTCGTTAATCAGAAGTACTATATTTATTGTCGAGAACTTTAAATGCATTTTTCTCTGTGAAAAACATTTTCTGCTTTGCGACTTAATAAAAAATTCAGTTTCTGACCGATTCTCACCATTTTTACATAATATGTGCGAAGCTCATAGTGCTGAGTTTCCTAATGAATCGATTTGTCATAAAGCCATAACGTTTGGAGTTATAAATATTTTGCGTATAAATTTGCTACATATTTGGATGGCCCCATTCAAAAAATGCTGTACAGTAAACTTTACACTAAAACAATAATTTTCTCACTGGCAATTGAAAGTTATATTCCATTCTGAGACCATAATGAATAAAATAACAATTGGTGACATTATAAGATATTTATAGCAATTTGAA
Source organism: Procambarus clarkii (assembly GCF_040958095.1). Lineage (NCBI taxonomy): Eukaryota > Metazoa > Arthropoda > Malacostraca > Decapoda > Cambaridae > Procambarus > Procambarus clarkii. Next base: position 38,635,567 of record NC_091162.1, on the reverse strand, counting down.
ATAGATTTTTTTTGTAACTTTTTTCCGTTCATGTTGTGATGTTGATTTAAAAGGAAAAGTTTGAGCATTTGCCATGAGGATTACGCACACAAAAAATGTAGTGTGTATGAGGAAGCTTCGGTGCCCAAGCACTGGGCCCTTTATGTAAGAGGTAGTTATGGTTTATAGAATCAAAGGCTTTTCTCAAGTCAATGAAGAGGCCTATTGAGAACTCATTTTTGTCAAGGGCAGTGTAGATTATATCAAGCAAACTAATAATGGCATCATTGATACTCATTTGGAAACAGAAGCCAAACTGGCAGGGACTTAGTATATTGAGTTTCACAAAGTAGGAATAGAGCTGTTTATTAAAAAAAACTATTTTTGAAAGTATAGGTAGATTTGAAGTATAGGTACTGGTATTGGTCTGTAATTGTTTGGCAGATGTCACGCCTCCTTTATGAACTGGCACCACTGTTATTTTTTTAAGGATATCAGGAAAAGTAGAACACTAGAGATTTGTTGAATAGTAGAGGAATGGGTGTTGCAAGAGCAGGGCAGCACTCTTATATATCATAGACATTATTTCATTAATGTTCCCAGCTTTGATTTTAAGTAATTGAATTATGGATATAATGTCTGTCGGGCTGACTGGTAAAAGGAGTAGTGTTAGCTACCTGTGAGATATGTAGTAACATGTGTCTGGGTCTTTGAAATTTTTCTGCCAAGGTTTGCACAAATTCATGAAAAGAAGCTATTGAAATCAGTTGCAATATCTAAGTCTGTTGCAAGTGTGTATCCATCTTTGGAGAGTTTTATCTGCTTGGTATGTGATTGTTGTTTAGACCCTAGGATGTTAGAGATGGGTGATGATAGAGATGTAATGTTCATATTTCCTTTTGCTTCTTTAAATCTATTCTCATAAAAGGAAGCTTTGGCTCTTTGTATTATATTGGTAATCATTGATGAGTACCTCTTAACTTCTTGTTTTGTAACTAGGCAAATTCTATTTTAATCTTTTTTCATATTCGTGTTTCTTGTTACAGTAATTGTTTTATTAACACTTTGGCGCACCGTACAGTATGCCACTTGTGGGCCAGGGGTTGTTTAATCTTTTGGCAGTTAGTTGCTTAGTGAGGAGAGGACTCAAGATGGCTCAAAATGCTCAAAATACTCTCACAAATTTATATCAATGTAGGGAGCCGAGCGGACAGCACTTGGATCACAGCTGGACTTGTGATCCTGGGTTCGATCCCAGGCGCCGGCGAGAAACAATGGGCACAGTTTCTTTCACCCTATGCTCCTGTTACCTAGCAGTAAAATAGGTACCTGGGTGTTAGTCAGCTGTCACGGGCTGCTTCCTGGGGGTGGAGGCCTGGTCGAGGACCGGGCCGCGGGGACACTAAAAAGCCCCGAAATCATCTCAAGATAACCTGAAGAAGATGTAATATTTTGGAATCTTATAAAACAAAAATTGTATGACTAAAAATTCTCCTTCTTTCCCATCAACAGGTCTTCCACACTGGGCTTGCTCGGCTTTTGTGTTACTGTGAGGGTGCCATCATCCTTTACCCTTCAAGACTGACTCATGCTGGCATCTTACATTTGTGGACTTCCCTTCACAGTAAACAGTCCTTCTCCATATGGTGATTGTCCAGGGCAAGCAGGGTGTGACTGCCATCTTGGAGAAGCAGGGTCTTTTAATATGAAGAATCTTCCGTCTTCCCTACTTACGCCAGCTTGTGCCAGCCTTGCACTCTTGTTACTTCATGGCCCTTGGGGCCTTTTTTAATAATTTACATATTAAAAAATTTATTAATACCCGTGTTTCAAAAGAGATCCTTAGCATTTTAAGCACCAATTGTATTGACTAATGTACGTCTGGTAACCTTTAAGACATAGATAGACAAGACATAGATAAATGAGTGAATAATAATGAGTAACTAGGTTAGGGCGAGGAACATAGTACAGTGTCTGACTTTGGAAGAATGCCTACTGTTTTAGAAACCTTATTGCTAATATCTTGTATATAGCAATGGAAATTGAGTTTGTTGTCAATGTGAATACCTGGGAACTTCACATCTACTCTGTTGGCAATTTGAGTATTGTTAATTCTTAGATCAATTTGATTAGTACACTTAATTACCAATTTTTTTTTTAGGTCTTGTAAATGTTAAGGGGGCTGTGTTATATGCTATATTATAACAAGTACAGAGACCTAGAACATTGTTACAGGTTCGTGCCAAAACGCTCAGAGACTCTGGGCACCTGGGGTAAATGTGCAAATAATTTCTTAAAGAAGGTGGGGGTGAGGAACTCATTGGGAATACTAAAGATTCACGGGCGGCCAGTTTCCTGTTCCAGCACCTCAGTTTCGCAGTTCAGAGGGGAAATGCGTGCTATATCCTGGGTATGCACCCAACCTCCGAGGAGCTGGACGAAGCCTTCGAACACTGATTGTTATATTGTTATACAGTATATATGTGTGTGTGTGTTCTCTGTAAACTGTAGCATTGCAATGCAATAAAAAAATAATAGGCGTGGTAGGAGAGGAAAAGATTAAAGTGTTCAGTGAGAATCCACAAAGTCACTGAGGCATTAGAAGAAAAACAGAATGCTGATGTGATATACACGGACTTCGCATAGGCTTTCGATAAATGTAACCATGGCGTGATAGCACACAAAATGAAGTCAATGGGAATAACCGGTAAAGTAGTACGCTGGATACTCAGTTTTCTGTCAAACAGGACTCAGCGAGTAACGGTCAACCATATAAAATCTAGTCCAAGTGCAGTTAAAAGCTCTGTACCTCAGGGTACAGTCCTTGCACCGCTGCTTTTCCTTATTCTCATATCAGATATAGACAAAAATACAAGTCACAGCTTCGTATCATCCTTTGCAGATGACACAAAAATCAGTATGAAAATTACATCGGCTGAGGACATTGAAAACCTTCAAGCTGATATTAATAAAGTTTTCGACTGGGCATCAGAAAATAACATGATGTTTAACAGTGATAAATTCCAGGTACTCAGGTACGGTAAAAATAAGGACCTTAAACATAATACAGAGTACAAAACACAATCAAATGTACCCATAGTAGGAAAACAGCATGTAAAGGGTTTGCGAATAATAATGTCTGACGACCTAACGTTTAAGGAGCATAACCAAGCAAATATTGCGACAGCCAGAAAAATGATAGGATGGATTATGAGAACTTTCAAATCCAGGGATCCCATCACAATGGCTGTACTCTTCAAGTCACTGGTGTTGTCCCGTCTTGAGTACTGCTCAGTACTCACTTCCCCCTTCAGAGCAGGAGAGATTGCTGAAATAGAGGGAATACAGAGAACATATACGGCACGCATAGACGCAATAAAGCACCTAAATTATTGGGATCGTCTCAAAGCCCTCCAAATGTACTCACTAGAAAGAAGACGAGAGAGGTATCAAATAATATACACCTTGAAGATACTGGAGGGCCAAGTACCAAATCTACACAGTAAAATAACAACGTACTGGAGTGAACGATATGGAAGAAAATGTAGAATAGAACCAGTGAAGAGCAGAGGTGCCATAGGCACAATCAGGGAACACTGTATAAACATCAGAGGTCCGCGGTTGTTCAACGTCCTCCCAGAAAGCATAAGAAATATTGCAGGAACAACCGTGGACATTTTCAAGAGGAAACTAGATTTATTCCTCCAAGGAGTGCCGGACCAACCGGGCTGTGGTGGGTATGTGGGCCTGCGGGCCGCTCCAAGCAACAGCCTAGTGGACCAAACTCTCACAAGTCAAGCCTGGCCTCGGGCCGGGCTTGGGGAGTAGAAGAACTCCCAGAACCCCATCAACCAGGTAAAGTCTTCTCGGAGTACTCTTTATTTTCTTCTCCGAGGCTATGGGTCCTTACACTTGCATAACAAGTGGTACCCTTTTTAGGTTTAATAAAAAAATTATATATATATATATATATATATATATATATATATATATATATATATAATAAAAATATGTATATATATATATATATATATATATATATATATATATATATATATATATATATATATATTCATATATATATATATATATATATATATATATATATATATATATTCATATATATATATATGAATACCAAAATATACTAATATATATATTAGTATATATATATTTATATATATATATATATATATATATATATATATATATATATATATATACACAAATGCGAACAAGCCTGAATGGTCCCCAGGACAATATGCAACTGAAAACTCACACCCCCAGAAGTGACTCGAACCCATACTCCCAGAAGCAACGCAACTGGTATGTACAAGACGCCTTAATCCACTTGACCATCACGACCGGACAGAATGAGGTGATAGCCTAAGCTATTTGAACCACCCCACCGCCGGCACTCGGATAGTAATCTTGGGCATAGCATTTTACCAAATCACCTCATTCTTAGGTGATTTGATTATATATATATATATATATATATATATATATATATATATATATATATATATATATATATATATATATATATATATATATATATATATATATCATCCTTTGCAGATGACACAAAAATCAGTATGAAAATTACATCGGCTGAGGACATTGAAAACCTTCAAGCTGATATTAATAAAGTTTTCGACTGGGCATCAGAAAATAACATGATGTTTAACAGTGATAAATTCCAGGTACTCAGGTACGGTAAAAATAAGGACCTTAAACATAATACAGAGTACAAAACACAATCAAATGTACCCATATATATATATATATATATATATATATATATATATATATATATATATATATATATATATATATATATATATATATATATATATATATGTCGTACCTAATAGCCAGAACTCACTTCTCAGCCTACAATGCAAGGCCCGATTTGCCTAATAAGCCAAGTTTTACTAAATTAATATGTTTTCTCTAAATTTTTTCTTACGAAATGATAAAGCTACCCATTTCATTATGTATGAGGTCAATATTTTTTTATTGGAGTTAAAATTAACGTAGATATATGACCGAACCTAACCAACCCTACCTAACCTAACCTAACCTATCTTTATAGATTAGGTTAGGTTTGGTAGCCGAAAAAGTTAGGTTAGGTAAGGTTAGGTAGTCGAAAAACAATTAATTCATGAAAACTAGGCTTATTAGGCAAATCGGGCCTTGCATAGTAGGCTGAGAAGTGAGTTCTGGCTACTAGGTACGACATATATATATATATATATATATATATATATATATATATATATATATATATATATATATATATATATATATATATATATATATATATATATATATATATATATATATATATATATATATATATATATATATATATATATATATATATATATATATATAACTTTAGAACACTTTCCCACCAGGAGACTCGAACCCTAGCCAGCACAGAAGCCTTCCAGCAACTGGCATAACAGGTAAGCCTTAACCCGCTCCACCACCTGCTCAGACCCTTAAAAGAGATGGTAATTTCGGAGTATTTAAATACACCAAAGATCACCACCTCCCAAGAGCACTAGAGCAAGTGAGGGGTCATTTATACGTTTATTTCATCAAGTCCCTGTTAATATGGGAAGACACAGTGTCTATGCTTAAGGCACAACTCTCCTAAACACGAGAGTGAAGTATACAACTTTAGAACACTTTCCCACCAGGAGACTCGAACCCTAGCCAGCACAGAAGCCTTCCAGCAACTGGCATAACAGGTACGCCTTAACCCGCTCCACCACCTGCTCAGACCCTTAAAAGAGATGGTAATTTCGGAGTATTTAAATACACCAAAGATCACCACCTCCCAAGAGCACTAGAGCAAGTGAGGGGTCATTTATACGTTTATTTCATCAAGTCCCTGTTAATATGGGAAGACACAGTGTCTATGCTTAAGGCATATATATATATATATATATATATATATATATATATATATATATATATATATATATTTATATATATATATATATATATATATATATATATATATATATATATATATATATATATATATATATATATATATATATATATATAACTGAAAACTCACACCCCAGAAGTAACTCGAACCCATACTCCCAGGTGCAACGCAACTGGTATGTACAAGACGCCTTAATCCACTTGACCATCACGACCGGACATAATGAGGTGATAGCCGAGGCTATTTGAACCACTCCACCGCCGGCACTCGGATAGTAATCTTGGGCATAGCATTTTACCAAATCACCTCATTCTTTGGGGCACACGTGAGGAACACAAATGCGAACAAGCCTGAATGGTCCCCAGGACAATATGCAACTGAAAACTCACACCCCAGAAGTGACTCGAACCCATACTCCCAGGTGCAACGCAACTGGTATGTACAAGACGCCTTAATCCACTTGACCATCACGACCGGACATAATGAGGTGATAGCCGAGGCTATTTGAACCACCCCACCGCCGGCACTCGGATAGTAATCTTGGGCATAGCATTTTACCAAATCACCTCATTCTTTGGGGCACACGTGAGGAACACAAATGCGAACAAGCCTGAATGGTCCCCAGGACAATATGCAACTGAAAACTCACACCCCAGAAGTGACTCGAACCCATACTCCCAGGTGCAACGCAACTGGTATGTACAAGACGCCTTAATCCACTTGACCATCACGACCGGACATAATGAGGTGATAGCCGAGGCTATTTGAACCACCCCACCGCCGGCACTCGGATAGTAATCTTGGGCATAGCATTTTACCAAATCACCTCATTCTTTGGGGCACACGTGAGGAACACAAATGCGAACAAGCCTGAATGGTCCCCAGGACAATATGCAACTGAAAACTCACACCCCAGAAGTGACTCGAACCCATACTCCCAGGTGCAACGCAACTGGTATGTACAAGACGCCTTAATCCACTTGACCATCACGACCGGACATAATGAGGTGATAGCCGAGGCTATTTGAACCACCCCACCGCCGGCACTCGGATAGTAATCTTGGGCATAGCATTTTACCAAATCACCTCATTCTTTGGGGCACACGTGAGGAACACAAATGCGAACAAGCCTGAATGGTCCCCAGGACAATATGCAACTGAAAACTCACACCCCAGAAGTGACTCGAACCCATACTCCCAGGTGCAACGCAACTGGTATGTACAAGACGCCTTAATCCACTTGATGTCCGGTCGTGATGGTCAAGTGGATTAAGGCGTCTTGTACATACCAGTTGCGTTGCACCTGGGAGTATGGGTTCGAGTCACTTCTGGGGTGTGAGTTTTCAGTTGCATATTGTCCTGGGGACCATTCAGGCTTGTTCGCATTTGTGTTCCTCACGTGTGCCCCAAAGAATGAGGTGATTTGGTAAAATGCTATGCCCAAGATTAGTATCCGAGTGCCGGCGGTGGGGTGGTTCAAATAGCCTCGGCTATCACCTCATTATGTCCGGTCGTGATGGTCAAGTGGATTAAGGCGTCTTGTACATACCAGTTGCGTTGCACCTGGGAGTATGGGTTCGAGTCACTTCTGGGGTGTGAGTTTTCAGTTGCATATTGTCCTGGGGACCATTCAGGCTTGTTCGCATTTGTGTTCCTCACGTGTGCCCCAAAGAATGAGGTGATTTGGTAAAATGCTATGCCCAAGATTAGTATCCGAGTGCCGGCGGTGGGGTGGTTCAAATAGCCTCGGCTATCACCTCATTATGTCCGGTCGTGATGGTCAAGTGGATTAAGGCGTCTTGTACATACCAGTTGCGTTGCACCTGGGAGTATGGGTTCGAGTCACTTCTGGGGTGTGAGTTTTCAGTTGCATATTGTCCTGGGGACCATTCAGGCTTGTTCGCATTTGTGTTCCTCACGTGTGCCCCAAAGAATGAGGTGATTTGGTAAAATGCTATGCCCAAGATTACTATCCGAGTGCCGGCGGTGGGGTGGTTCAAATAGCCTCGGCTATCACCTCATTATGTCCGGTCGTGATGGTCAAGTGGATTAAGGCGTCTTGTACATACCAGTTGCGTTGCACCTGGGAGTATGGGTTCGAGTCACTTCTGGGGTGTGAGTTTTCAGTTGCATATTGTCCTGGGGACCATTCAGGCTTGTTCGCATTTGTGTTCCTCACGTGTGCCCCAAAGAATGAGGTGATTTGGTAAAATGCTATGCCCAAGATTACTATCCGAGTGCCGGCGGTGGGGTGGTTCAAATAGCCTCGGCTATCACCTCATTATGTCCGGTCGTGATGGTCAAGTGGATTAAGGCGTCTTGTACATACCAGTTGCGTTGCACCTGGGAGTATGGGTTCGAGTCACTTCTGGGGTGTGAGTTTTCAGTTGCATATTGTCCTGGGGACCATTCAGGCTTGTTCGCATTTGTGTTCCTCACGTGTGCCCCAAAGAATGAGGTGATTTGGTAAAATGCTATGCCCAAGATTACTATCCGAGTGCCGGCGGTGGGGTGGTTCAAATAGCCTCGGCTATCACCTCATTATGTCCGGTCGTGATGGTCAAGTGGATTAAGGCGTCTTGTACATACCAGTTGCGTTGCACCTGGGAGTATGGGTTCGAGTCACTTCTGGGGTGTGAGTTTTCAGTTGCATATTGTCCTGGGGACCATTCAGGCTTGTTCGCATTTGTGTTCCTCACGTGTGCCCCAAAGAATGAGGTGATTTGGTAAAATGCTATGCCCAAGATTACTATCCGAGTGCCGGCGGTGGGGTGGTTCAAATAGCCTCGGCTATCACCTCATTATGTCCGGTCGTGATGGTCAAGTGGATTAAGGCGTCTTGTACATACCAGTTGCGTTGCACCTGGGAGTATGGGTTCGAGTCACTTCTGGGGTGTGAGTTTTCAGTTGCATATTGTCCTGGGGACCATTCAGGCTTGTTCGCATATATATATATATATATATATATATATATATATATATATATATATTTTTTTTTTTTTTCGGTCATATTTAATAATACATATATATATATATATATATATATATATATATATATATATATATATATATATATATATATATATATATATATATATATATATATATATATATATATATATATATGTCGTACCTAGTAGCCAGAACTCAATTCTCAGCCTACTATTCAAGGCCCGATTTGCCTAATAAGCCAAGTTTTCCTGAATTAATTTATTTACTATAATTTTTTTCTTATGAAATGATAAAGCTACCCTTTTCACTATGTATGAGGATAATTTTTTTTTATTGGAGTTAAAATTAACGTAGATATATGACCGAACCTAACCAACCCTACCTAACCTAACCTAACCTATATATATAGGTAAGGTTAGGTTAGGTAGCCAAAAAAAGCTAGGTTAGGTTAGGTTAGGTAGGTTAGGTAGACGAAAAAACATTAATTCATGAAAACTTGGCTTATTAGGCAAATCGGGCCTTGCATAGTAGGCTGAGAAGTGAGTTCTGGCTACTAGGTACGACATATATATATATATATATATATATATATATTTTTTTTTTTTTCGGTCATATTTAATAATACATATATATATATATATATATATATATATATATATATATATATATATATATATATATATATATATATATATATATATATATATATATATATATATATATATATATATATATATATATATATATATGTATTATTAAATATGACCGAAAAAGTAAGATTAATAATTCTAACACGAATTTTTTCTATCTTTCTTACGTTTCTTTTCACTGTTGATTGTAATTCAAAGATCAATTCTCCAAAATTCATTTTTATTTCTAGTCTGATGCGACACTTGAGCGCGTTTCGTAAAACTTATTACATTTTCAAAGACTTTAGTTTACAAACACACAACTGAAACTGAATAGAGCTTACACATCTTCGAGGTTTATATCTACATTTGGGTGAGGTGGATGAGGTGAAAAACGAACTTTCAACAATGGGTATTAAATTCCAACACAAGACAGAACACGAAACAATGGGTATTAAATTCAAACACAAGACACGAAACAATGTGTATTGAATGGAAGTAATTATAGAAAGCCTATTGGTCCATATTTCTTGATGCTTCTATATTGGAGCGGAGTCTTGAAGTGGGTAGAATATAGTTGTGCATTAATTGGCTGTTGATTGCTGGTGTTGACTTCTTGATGTGTAGTGCCTCGCAGACGTCAAGCCGCCTGCTATCGCTGTATCTATCGATGATTTCTGTGTTGTTTGCTAAGATTTCTCTGGTGATGGTTTGTTTGTGGGAAGAGATTATATGTTCCTTAATGGAGCCCTGTTGCTTATGCATCATTAAACGCCTGGAAAGAGATGTTGTTGTCTTGCCTATATACTGTTTTTTTTTAGGCTTACAGTCCCCAAGAGGGCATTTGAAGGCATAGACGACGTTGGTCTCTTTTAAAGCGTTCTGCTTTGTGTCTGGAGAGTTTCTCATGAGTAGGCTGGCCGTTTTTCTGGTTTTATAGTAAATCGTCAGTTGTATCTTCTGAATTTTGTCTGTAGGGATAACGTTTCTACTGACAATATCTTTCAGGACCCTTTCCTCCGTTTTATGGGCTGTGGAAAAGAAGTTCCTGTAAAATAGTCTAATAGGGGGTATAGGTGTTGTGTTAGTTGTCTCTTCAGAGGTTGCATGGCGTTTCACTTTCCTTCTTATGATGTCTTATACGAAACCATTGGAGAAGCCGTTGTTGACTAGGACCTGCCTTACCCTACAGAGTTCTTCGTCGACTTGCTTCCATTCTGAGCTGTGGCTGAGGGCACGGTCGACATAAGCGTTAACAACACTCCTCTTGTACCTCTCCGGGCAGTCACTGTTGGCATTCAGGCACATTCCTATGTTTGTTTCCTTAGTTTAGACTGCAGTGTGGAAAACTCCGCTCCTTTCCATGACTGTTACATCTAGAAAGGGCAGCTTCCCATCCTTCTCCATCTCCCAAGTGAAACACAACACAGAATTCTGCTCAAATGCCTCCTTAAGCTCCTGCAGATGTCTGACATCAGGTACCTATGTAAAAATGTCGTCAACATACCTGCAGTATATAGCCGGTTTCAATTTCATTTCGACTAAGACTTTTTGCTCGATGGTGCCCATGTAGAAGTTTGCAAACAGCACACCTAGGGGAGAACCCATGGCGAACCCATCTACTTGCTTATACACGTGTCCATCCGGGCTCAAGAAGGGTGCCTCTTTAGTACAAGCTTGGAGTAGTTTCCTTAGACTGTTTTCTGGTATGTCAAGAGGAGTACAGGCCGGATCACGGTACACTCTGTCGGCTATCATCCCGATTGTATCATCCACAGGTACGTTGGTAAACAGAGATTCTATGTCCAACGAGGCTCTTATCCCTGTGGCCCGTGTTCCCCGCAGCAAGTCAACAAATTCCTTTGGAGACTTCAGGCTGAAGGCGCAAGGGACATAAGGAGTCAGCAAGCCGTTGAGTCGTTTTGCCAGTCTGTACGTGGGTGTGGGTATCTGGCTGATGATTGGCCGAAGTGGGTTTCCAGGCTTGTGTGTCTTGACATTTCCATACGCATATCCAGGTTTATATTCCCCAATAATCTTTGGCAGGTGGAGTCCAGATTTCTTGGCGTTCACAGTTTCGATCAATTTATTGACCTTTGCTTTCAGTTCGGCTGTAGTATCCTTCGTTACCCTTTGGAATTTAGTTTGGTCAGAGAGTATGAGGTTCATTTTCGCCAGATATTCGTCTTTTTTAAGAATGACGTAAAAGATACCACTTTTGAATACCACTACTTAATCGAATGCCAATCCACTACACCAAAATATGTTTGCTTACAGAAAAGGTGTTGGAACCACAGAATGCCTTACCTCCCTCCTGGATAAAATCAATGACAAACCAGGAATCCTTATTTTTCTAGACCTTGAAAAAGCCTTCGAGTTAGCCAGTGCTCCAGCTACACTGTGCTGCCTTGTGGATAAGGAAATCAAAGGACACGCTCTTGCTTTTGCCAAAGGAAGCCTGCTTAACCGAGAAGCTAAAGTCAAATTCCAAGGAAAAACATCGACCTCAAAGAGGCTGGAAAATGGAACTCCGCAGGGAGGAATACTAAGCCCCTTCCTCTTCAACTGTCTCATGGAACAATTCATGAAGCTCAAGCGACCAAAAGCCAAACTTCTTAACTATGCAGACGACTTTGTGTTCATCATCAATGGCAAAGGTGCAAGGAACCATGCACAAAAATGCCTAGATATTATCAGCAGGGAAGAGGAACGTATAGCAGTGAAAATAAACAGCAATAAAACAAAAGAAATGGCCGTTAAAATGAGAACTCAAGACATCAGACTAACAATACAAGGACAAGAAATTGAGTGGGTTACCTCTTTTCAGTACCTAGGAGTCATAATAGACAACCAGTTGAAATTCACTCAAGAAATTGAATATCTTCGGCAACGCCTTAAAGCCAGAAACTCAGCTTTGCGCTCTCTGACCAGTCTTAGAGAGGGTGCATCTCTACCAGTACTCAAAATGTACTACGTTCAAGCAGTTAGGTCACTCATCGACTATGCTGCTCCTGCTCTTACATCCCTCAGTGATAACCAATGGGAGAAACTGGAAGTGTCTCAAAATGATGCTCTGAGAACAATGCTGGGAGCACCTATATGGACGCGTAAAGAGAACCTTAGAATGGAAACAAATTTACCAGCATTAGAAAACATGATGAAACAAAGGATAGCCGCCATAATAGGAAAACTTACTGGAACAACCGCTAGGCTGTCAATCAAAGACAGCATACAGAGATCCTTTCAGAAAAACCTACAGTATAGAACAAGCTCATGGATGGATAATGTGGTCAAGATTTTAGAGAAAATGGACATGAAATGGACCATTAAAAACAAAGGGGAAGATAGACCATATCAACACTTTCGACAGCCTCCTCCATGGGAAGAATCGAATCTAAAGATAATCATTGAAAGATTACCAGTTAAAAAATCAGCATGTGACCCAAGGAAGCTCAAGGAAGTAATAGAGCAACAAATGGAAACTATCTCTAGACCCACAACGACTCATCTTCACAGACGGATCAGTTGATCAAGAAAAAGGTTCAGCTGGGGCAGCAGTTTACACTACCAACCATGAAGCTTACTGGAGCATGAATAGTGGGTACTCAACATTGCAAACAGAATTATATGCCCTGAAGGAGGCAATGAACTATACAATTGAGAATAATTTACATGATGTCATCGTTCATACAGACTCTAAATCTTCGCTCCAGGCATTGTTATCCAGTCAGCACAGAGATAATATACAACTCCTCACAGAAATTCAACATATAGGAAAAGATGCCCATAATCGAGGGCTGACAATCACCCTAAATTGGATACGGATACCAAGTCACATTGGCATAGATGGTAATGAAGAGGCAGACTCACTAGCAAAAATTGCGACTGCTCTACCTGTTGTACAGGTTCAAATACCTCCAAGTTTCTCACAGATAAAGGAGCAAATCAAGAAGAAAATATTCTCAACTATCAAAAGTCGCCACAGAGCCAAAGTAGCGGAAGGAAGATCCACTGCGATATGGTACGAACAAGCCACTGGTTACTCCTCTTTCAAGCCTGACAAAAAGATATCCAGAGACATTGCAGTAGCCATACACAGACTCAGACTTGGTTACAAGTGCTGCTGGGATATAATGAACCCAATAGTTAAAGAGTGTCACATCTGTGAAACTGAAGCAGAGGCGCCACTATTGCACTACTTACTGGAATGTGAAGCTACTGAAGCCCTGCGCATCAAACTCAACATTAATCCAACGACAGAAGCTGCATTAGATGCACATTCCACCGTGACTACAATGATTAGAAAAGCTGTTGAGGAATGGGACTCATTAGTGAGCATTCTGCATCTACATCCGCCACCAAGATAATGTTAATAAAACAAGATTAAAACCAGTGCACTAAAACAGAAGCGATAAATAAGCAGGAAAAAGGAGAAGTCCTCTCCTCCATTTTAAACTTAGACCCAAATATCACAGGAAAAAGGTTATCATGTATAACCAAACTCAATTACGGGCTCACCATAGTCCATGCTACATGGACACTTCGTCCTGAGTAGCTAAATCTTTAACAACAACAACAAACTCTGTTCAGTTCAGCACGAAAACTTCACTAGCGACTTGATCAGGACGGGAGAGACATCTCCGGCCAACACATCACAAGGCGCAGTGTGGTCACAATGCGACCCAAATGTCTTAAGGTCAGAGCTACTCCACTTGACGGTCATGCTATGGGAAGAAGCAATACTTTAAAGGTCCTGAAGGACGTAACTGGCCTCAAACCCGCTGACATTAGTCAGGAAGGTGAAGATATCGTGCTCTACTTTTCATGTGAAGAGGAGCTAGAAAAACACCTCACTAACGATGCCTTTCTTCGCAAAGAGCACTACCTACATCCTCACTTCCCACGTCAGTTCCTGGCCGGAAGAACTGTTTTTACCAGCAGGACCAGCCGGTGGATCGCTGAGCGACCTCAACATCATATCATAAACAATATCGAGGACGAAAATCCAAACCTGTCGGTATTCAACCTAGAGTTCTGCAACACCGACAAAACATCAATGAAGATTACGTTCACCACCATAGCTGCGGCCACCCAGGCTGCCACACAAGGATTCTACTGCTTCGGCCTAAAAATACCACCCCACCAAATAAAAAAGGAACGCTATCATGAGATCCAGCAGTGCTTTAAGTGCTACGAGCTGTCCCACCCGACCAACAAGATTCAGCACCCGGTCCAGAGGAGCAACCTGTGCGCACTGGAGCATCACTACTCCATATGCAAGGCAACAGTCCATCACTGCTTGCTCTGTGATGGCAATCACCCCGCAATTTCCTACCGCTGCCCCCGTAGACAGGAAATCATCAAGGCCCAGGTTGAAGCCAAAAGAAACAACTCGTCTACCTCCTCGACCAGAGCCCCAAGCGTTCGATTCACCACCTTAGCTCTCACTAGTCGACCAGAAGACTTCCCGGTCCTACCAACATGTGGCTTCTCCCAGCAGACGACACAGCCTTCTCATTGGGAACCCAAGGTCCCCAAGGTCCCACAGGCTCCTTCACAGCCCCCTGCATCACGTGCAGGCATTATCCCTGGTCTTCTTAAACTAGCGGAAAGGCTTGCAGGACCAGACAACCAGCGCTTTGTCAGTGAACTAAACGCATTATACATAGACATTGGCCTGGCTCCCATCAGGTGCAGTCACAGTGAGAGGTTGTGTTAGCTGGAGCTCCGATTGTAGTAACATTATTATTGCAATAATGGAAGGATTAGTGAAGGATTTGGTGAGTCTGGTTGGAGCTCTGAGAGCAGAGATGGATTCCCTGCGGGAGGAGGTACGACGGCTGAGACTTCGGGAGGAAACGAAGGAGGAGACCAGTGTTGACGGGACCTCATCGTGGAGAGTCGTGAAGGACAGGGGTCTTAAGAAGACCTTGACAAGGCCGTCTACAGACGCCCTAAGGACAGCAAATTCATTTGCCGTGTTGGAGGACGAGTGCTGTGGTGAGCCTGCAGTTCACTCGGAACGAAAATCAGCGAGGAGCGGCGGAGCGCGGGCCCCTCAGGCTGCTCAGAAAGTTAAGGAGGTGCCGAAGCGAATTTTGCTTGTGGGAGATTCCCAGGTGAGGTATTTAGACAGAACGTTTTGTGCCAGAGATAGGGGGAACAGATTAAGGGTTTGCTATCCGGGAGCTGGAATTGGTGATATTGTTGGAAACATGAATGATATTATGACGGGAAATGGGAACAAACCCATTATTTGTATTAGTGCAGGGGGTAATGATGTTGGGCGAGTTAGGAATGAGGAACTAATACAGAGATTCAGGACAGTCATTGAATTAGTTAGGAGCAAGGGAGCAATCCCGATCATATGTGGCATTCTTCCAAGAAAGGGAGTGGGAAATGAATGGATGTCGAGGGCACTTGGTGTCAATTGGAGGCTGGAAAGATATTGCAAATCAAATGCAATATCTTTCATAGACAACTGGGAACACTTCTATGGAAGAAATGAAATGTATGCTCGTGATGGGGTGCATCTATCGAGGGCTGGGGTTGTTGCTGTTGCGAACTCGTTGGAACCAGTGGTTAGAGGTGTTTGTTTGGGTTTAAACTGTTAGTAGATAGTGGTATGGGAATTGATTTGGAGGAAGGAGGTAATAAAAGTATGTGTTCGTGGGAGAAAAGAATTGGCAAAATGATCAGGGAAAGAAAAGGGCCTCAAAATAATAATTCACTTAGGGTATATTATATTAACAGTAGAAGTCTAAGAAATAAAATTAACGAATTAAATGCTCTTGTCTGCACAGAAAAAAATAGATATTATTGCACTTACCGAAACGTGGAAGAATGTAGAAAATAGAGAACTATTAGCTGAATATCAAATAAATGGATTTAAACTATTTCACACAGATAGATATATTAGACGAGGAGGGGGAGTAGCCATATATGTTAGGCACAATTTGAATTGTAGTCTCAAAGAGGGAATCAAAACTGAGCCACACACAGAAACTATTTGGATAGAATTAAACGAAAAAGCAAATAATATTATAATATAATATTATAATTTCGATGTGGATTTAATATATAACTTATTTAAGAATATTCTAAACAAAGCACAGGAACGTAGTATACCATACAAATTGAATAGATCGAATACTAATGACCCAAAGTGGATAACAAATAATTTAAAGAACCTTATAGGTAAAAAGAGAGCTTGGTACAAAAGGATTAAGAATGGGGAAGTCAGGTTAGAACAGGAATTCATACAACTGGTTAGAAATGTTAAAAAAGAGATTAGGAAAGCAAATAGAAACTATGAAGTTCGCATAGCAGAGCAAGCAAAGTCAAATCCTCAAGGTTTTTTTCAGTTATATCGAACTAAGATCAGGGAAAGGATAGGTCCATTAAAATCTGAGACAGGTCAAATAACGGATAATGACAAGGAGATGAGTAGTATTTTTAACAAATATTTTATATCTGTATTTACTAAAGAAGAACTTAACAATATGCCTTCAGCCGAACAAGTCTCTGTGGGTGGGGACGAGGACAGGTTGACTAGTTTAGCAGTTACCAGGGAGGATGTAATTAAACAATTAGAAAAACTAAAACCAAACAAATCCCCAGGGCCGGATGAAGTGTTTGCCAGGGTGCTTAAAGAATGCAAAGAGGAGCTTTCCGAGCCACTGTCTACCATATTTAATAAATCAATAGAGTCAGGCAGAGTGCCACAGTCATGGAAAGTAGCTAATGTGGTACCAATTTTTAAGAAAGGAGATAGATCACTTGCGTAAAACTATCGGCCAATTAACCTAACGTCTATTGTAGGAAAGTTATTTGAATCAATAATTGCAAAGACAATTCGTCTCCATCTTGAAAAACATAAATTAATAAATGAGTCGCAACATGGTTTTACAAATGGCCGTTCATGTTTAACAAATTTGCTAACTTTTTATTCCAGCATAGTTGAGGCAGTTGATAGTGGTAAGGATTGTGATGTTGTGTACCTTGACTTTAGCAAAGCTTTTGATACAGTGCCACATGAAAGACTAATTAAAAAAATAGTAGCTCATGGTATTGGGGGTGCTATATTAACTTGGATTAGGGCATGGCTATTCCAAAGGAAACCGAGAGTTAGTATAAATGGGGGTTAAGTCAGAGTGGGATAATGTTGTTAGTGGAGTACCTCAGGGCTCTGTCCTGGGACCTCTGTTGTTTATAATATATATATAAATGATTTAGATTCAGGTTTGAGTAGCAACATTTGCAAATTTGCCAATGATACGAAAATCGATAGGGAAATTAATTCGGAGGAGGACTCACTATCTCTTCAAGTTGATCTAGATAGGGTTTTGAAATGGTCAAATGATTGGCAAATGCAGTTTAATGCTGATAAATGTAAAGTTCTGAGGCTAGGTAATGACGATAGAGTTACAAGATACGAGCTAGATGGTGTTGAGATTGCGAAGTCGGATTGCGAAAGGGATCTGGGATCTGGGATTAGTAAGAATTTAAAACAAAAGGATCAATGCATGAATGTTCGTAATAAGGCGAATAGGACACTGGGATTTATTAATCGAAGCGTTAGTAACAAGACACCTGGTGTGGTTCTTAAGCTATATCTTGCTCTGGTTAGGCCCCATTTACATTATGCAGTTCAGTTTTGGTCGCCGTATTATAGAATGGATATAAATTCACTTGAACGTGTCCAACGTAGAATGACTAAGTTAATTCCCCAAATTAGAAATCTTTCATATGAAGAAAGATTAACAAAGCTTAAGTTGCATTCACTGGAAAGGCGAAGAGTTAGGGGGTGACATGATAGAGGTTTACAAGTGGATGAATGGACATAACTGGGGGATATTTATAGGGTATTAAAAATATCAACACAAGACAGAACACGAAACAATGGGTATAAATTGGATAAGTTTAGAGTTAGGAAAGACTTGGGTAAATACTGGTTCAGTAACAGGGTTGTTGATTTGTGGAACCAATTGCCGCGTAACGTGGTGGATGTATGGTCCCTCGATTGTTTCAAGCGCGGGTTGGACAAGTATTTGAGTGGGATTGGGTGGTTATAGATAGGAGCTGCCTCGTATGGGCCCAATAGGCCTTCTGCAGTTACCTTTGTTCTTATGTTATGTTCTTATCACAGCCAGCAGCGTAAACGTGAGAGTAAATCTCACTGCCTCCTCTACCACTCCGGAGACTACCACCAGGACGACCAAGTGGTCAACTTCAAAACCGACTCCAGAACCGCCCATGACCCTGGTGACACAAACAGAGGTAATTCCTTCTCCAGCTCCCAACACTCCTACCATCACTATCTCAGCAGCCGCACTAGCAGACGTGCTGTCTACAAACGATAACAGCACCACCAGCGCTCCTGAAATAGCTACAACCACCAATCAACGACACATAAACCTACCTAAGGCTGCGAGGCGAAAGACAAAAACGTCCACTACAGAGGTTACGGACTCCTCAGACGAGGAAATCACAGTAGGAGCTCCACCGCCGCATCACAAATACGACTCCTATACGGTTCAAGACTTCCTCATGGAGGCCACGTCACCAAACTCTAACGACAGCACTACTCAGCCAAAGTCGCAGGTAAAGAAAAAACGGAAAACCTAGAGGTTTTATCTACACTAACCCCACCAGCTCCATAACTGGTATAGCCAGCCCTCCAGGCTGAAAACCCCCATCCATCGTCAGATCTCTAGTATCAGCCACTGATACAGTTAATGGCTCCAAAGAGCCTCCACTTACGGGCTCACCATAGCCCATGCTTCTGGAAACTTATTGTTCTGAGTAGCGAATCCTAAACAACAAACAACAGAATAGCACACCACGGGAGACATCTCCCGTCACGCAGGATGCAGTCGCACCTGATCACTGATCTTCAGTATCAGTTCCTGATACTGGTAATGGCTCAAAAGGCCCACCACTGGGAGTTATGATTAGCAAGAATTTAAAACAAAAGGATCAATGCATAAAAGTTCGTAATAAGGCAAATCGGACACTTGGATTTATTAATCGCAGCGTTAGTAACAAGACACCTGGTGTGGTTCTCAAGCTATATCTTGCTCTAGTTAGGCCCCATTTAGATTATGCAGTTCAGTTTTGGTCGCCATATTATAGAATGGATATAAATTCACTTGAACGTGTCCAGCGTAGGATATCTTGAGGTTATCTTGAGATGATTTCGGGGCTTTTAGTGTCCCCGCGGCCCGGTCCTCGACCAGGCCTCCACCCCCAGGAAGCAGCCCGTGACAGCTGACTAACTCATAAGAACATAAGAACATAAGAACAAAGGTAACTGCAGAAGGCCTATTGGCCCATTCGAGGCAGCTCCTATTCTATAACCACCCAATCCCACTCATATACTTGTCCAATCCGCGCTTGAAACAATCGAGGGACCCCACCTCCACCACGTTACGCGGCAATTGGTTCCACAAATCAACAACCCTGTTACTGAACCAGTATTTACCCAAGTCTTTCCTAAATCTAAACTTATCCAATTTATACCCATTGTTTCGTGTTCTGTCCTGTGTTGATACTTTTAATACCCTATTAATATCCCCCTTGTTATGTCCATTCACCCACTTGTAAACCTCTATCATGTCGCCCCTAACTCTTCGCCTTTCCAGTGAATGCAACTTAAGCTTTGTTAATCTTTCTTCATATGAAAGATTTCTAATTTGGGGAATTAACTTAGTCATCCTACGCTGGACACGTTCAAGTGAATTTATATCCATTCTATAATATGGCGACCAAAACTGAACTGCATAATCTAAATGGGGCCTAACTAGAGCAAGATATAGCTTGAGAACCACACCAGGTGTCTTGTTACTAACGCTGCGATTAATAAATCCAAGTGTCCGATTTGCCTTATTACGAACATTTATGCATTGATCCTTTTGTTTTAAATTCTTACTAATCATAACTCCCAGATCCCTTTCGCAATCCGACTTCGCAATCAAAACACCATCTAGCTCGTATCTTGTAACTCTATCATCATTACCTAACCTCAGAACTTTACATTTATCAGCATTAAACTGCATCTGCCAATCCTTTGACCATTTCAAAACCCTATCTAGATCAACTTGAAGTGATAGTGAGTCCTCCTCCGAATTAATTTCCCTACCGATTTTCGTATCATCGGCAAATTTGCAAATGTTGCTACTCAAACCTGAATCTAAATCATTTATATATATTATAAACAACAGAGGTCCCAGGACAGAGCCTTGAGGCACTCCACTTACAACATTTTCCCACTCTGACTTGATTCCATTTATACTAACTCTCTGTTTCCTTTGGTATAGCCATGCCCTAATCCAGCTTAATATAGCACCCCCAATACCATGAGACTCTATCTTTTTAATCAGTCTTTCATGTGGCACTGTATCAAAAGCTTTGCTAAAGTCAAGGTATACATAAGAAGAACATAAGAACATAAGAACAAAGGTAACTGCAGAAGGCCTATTGGCCCATACGAGGCAGCTCCTATTCTATAACCACCCAATCCCACTCATATACTTGTCCAACCCGTGCTTGAAACAATCGAGGGACCCCACCTCCACAATGTTACGCGGCAATTGGTTCCACAAATCAACAACCCTGTTACTGAACCAGTATTTACCCAAGTCTTTCCTAAATCTAAACTTATCCAATTTATATCCATTGTTTCGTGTTCTGTCCTGTGTTGATACTTTTAATACCCTATTAATATCCCCCCGGTTATGTCCATTCATCCACTTGTAAACCTCTATCATGTCACCCCTAACTCTTCGCCTTTCCAGTGAATGCAACTTAAGCTTTGTTAATCTTTCTTCATATGAAAGATTTCTAATTTGGGGAATTAACTTAGTCATCCTACGCTGGACACGTTCAAGTGAATTTATATCCATTCTATAATATGGCGACCAAAACTGAACTGCATAATCTAAATGGGGCCTAACTAGAGCAAGATATAGCTTGAGAACCACACCAGGTGTCTTGTTACTAACGCTGCGATTAATAAATCCAAGTGTCCGATTTGCCTTATTACGAACATTTATGCATTGATCCTTTTGTTTTAAATTCTTACTAATCATAACTCCCAGATCCCTTTCGCAATCCGACTTCGCAATCACAACACCATCTAGCTCGTATCTTGTAACTCTATCATCATTACCCAACCTCAGAACTTTACATTTATCAGCATTAAACTGCATCTGCCAATCCTTTGACCATTTCAAAACCCTATCTAGATCAACTTGAAGTGATAGTGAGTCCTCCTCCGAATTAATTTCCCTACCGATTTTCGTATCATCGGCAAATTTGCAAATGTTGCTACTCAAACCTGAATCTAAATCATTTATATATATTATAAACAACAGAGGTCCCAGGACAGAGCCTACAACATCGTCCTTACCTTACAATCAACCTTACAACCAATCCTTACCACTATCAACTGCCTCAACAATGCTAGAATAAAAAGATAACAAATTTGTTAAACATGAACGGCCATTTATAAAACCATGTTGAGACTCAATTATTAATTTATGTTTTTCAAGATGAAGACGAATTTTATTTGCTATTATAGATTCGAGTAACTTTCCCACAATAGACGTTAGGCTAATTGGTCGATAGTTAGACGCAAGTGATCTATCTCCTTTCTTAAAAACTGGTATCACATTAGCAACTTTCCAAAACTCTGGCACTCTGCCTGACTCTATTGATTTATTAAATATGGTTGACAGTGGGTCACAAAGCTCCTCTTTGCATTCTTTAAGCACCCTGGCAAACACTTCATCCGGCCCTGGGGATTTGTTTGGTTTGAGTTTTACTATTTGTTTAAGAACATCCTCCCTGGTAACTGCTAAACTCGTCAACCTGTCCTCGTCCCCACCCACATAGACTTGTTCAGCTGAAGGCATATTGTTAAGTTCCTCTTTAGTAAATACAGATACAAAATATTTATTAAAAATACTACTCATCTCTTCATCACTATCTGTTATTTGACCTGTATCAGTTTTTAATGGACCTATCCTTTCCCTAGTCTTAGTACGATATAACTGAAAAAACCCTTTAGGATTTGTCTTTGCTTGCCCTGCTATGCGAACTTCATAGTTTCTTTTTGCTTTCCTTATCTCTTTTTTAACATTTCTAACCAGTTGTACGAATTCCTGTTCTAAAGTGACCTCCCCATTTTTAATCCTTTTGTACCAAGCTCTCTTTTTACCTATAAGGTTCTTCAAATTCTTTGTTATCCACTTTGGGTCATTAGTATTCGTTCTATTCAATTTGTATGGTATACTACGTTCCTGTGCTTTGTTTAGAATATTCTTAAATAAGTTATATATTGAATCCACATCGAAATCCCCATTTAAGTCACCTATCGCTGGGTTCATGTCTCGCTCCAAGACCGGCCCACACCCCATACCCAAGACTTTCCAATCAATTTGACCCAAAAAATTTCTTAGGCTATTAAAATCAGCTTTTCGAAAATCTGGCACTTTAACAGAATTTTCTCCTACTGGTCTATTCCATTCTATGCTAAATCTGATTTCTTTGTGATCACTGCTCCCTAGCTCACTCCCTATTTCGATGTCATTAATTTGCGTTTCCCTGTTAGTTAACACTAAATCTAAAATATTATTTTCCCGTGTTGGTTCCTTAATGTGTTGCGTAAGAAAGCAATCGTCAATTAATTCTAGAAAATCTTCTGCTTCACTATTCCCTGTTTTGTTCAACCAGTTTATTCCGCTAAAATTAAAGTCACCCATGACATAAATACTGTAAGATCTAGATGCTCTAGATATTTCATCCCATAGGTGCTTTGCTTCCATTCTGTCTAAATTTGGTGGCCTATATATTACTCCTATTATAATATTATTAGCTTTTTCGTTTAATTCTATCCAAATAGTTTCTGTGTGTGGCTCTGTTTTGATTCCCTCTTTGAGACTACATTTCAAATTGTCCCTAACATATATGGCTACTCCACCTCCTCGTCTAATATATCTATCTGTGTGAAATAGTTTAAATCCGTATATTTGATATTCAGCTAATAGTTCTCTATTTTCTACATTCATCCACGTTTCGGTAAGTGCAATAATATCTATTTTTTCTGTGCAGACAAGAGCATTTAATTCGTTAATTTTATTTCTTAGACTTCTACTGTTAGTGTAATATACCCTAAGTGAATTGTTATTTTGCGGACCTTCTCTTTCCCTGATCGTTTTGCCAATTCCTTTCTCCCACAAACACATACTTTTATTACCTCCTTCCTCCAAATCAATTCCCATACCTCTATCTACTAACAGTTTAAACCCAAACAAACACCTCTAACCACTTCTTCCAACGAGTTCGCAACAGCAACAACCCCAGCTCTCGATAGATGCACCCCATCACGAGCATACATTTCATTTCTTCCATAGAAGTGTTCCCAGTTGTCTATGAAAGATATTGCATTTGATTTGCAATATCTTTCCAGCCGGCAATTGACACCAAGTGCCCTCGATATCCATTCATTTCCCACTCCCTTTCTTGGAAGAATGCCACATATGATCGGGATTCCTCCCTTGCTCCTAACTAATTCTATGGCTGTTTTATACCTCTGAATCAGTTCCTCACTCCTAACTCGACCAACATCATTTCCTCCCACGCTAATGCAAATAATGGGATTGTTCCCATTACCAGCCATAATATCATTCATGTTTTTTATAATATCACCAATGCCAGCTCCGGGATAGCAAACCCTTAACCTGTTCCCCCTATCTCTAGCACAAAACGCTCTATCCAAATACCTTATCTGGGAATCTCCCACAACTAATGTTTGCTTAGGTACCTTTACTTTCTGAGGGGCCTGCTCTTCCTTTCTCTTCGTTGCTTTCCCTTTTGCGCGATCCGCAGTCTCACCACAGCACTCGTCCTCCAAAACGTCAAATGAATTAGAAGTTGCTATGGCGTTTGAAGGCGGCTTTATCAAAGTCTTCTTAAGGCCCCAGGTACCTATTTACTGCTAGGTAACAGGGGCATTCAGGGTGAAAGAAACTTTGCCCATTTGTTTCTGCCTCGTGCGGGAATCGAACCCGCGCCACAGAATTACGAATCCTGCACGCTATCCACCAGGCTACGAGGCCCCCCTGGGATGACTAAGTTAATTCCCCAAATTAGAAATCTTTCATATGAAGAAAGATTAACAAAGCTTAAGTTGCATTCACTGGAAAGGCGAAGAGTTAAGGGTGACATGATAGAGGTTTACAAGTGGGTGAATGGACATAACAAAGGGGATATTAATAGGGTATTAAAAGTATCAACACAAGACAGAACACGAAACAATGGGTATAAATTGGATAAGTTTAGAGTTAGGAAAGACTTGGGTAAATACTGGTTCAGTAACAGGGTTGTTGATTTGTGGAACCAATTACCGCGTAACGTGCTGGAGGTGGGGTTCCTCGATTGTTTCAAGCGCGGGTTGGACAAGTATATGAGTGGGATTGGGTGGTTATAAATAGGAGTTGCCTCGTATGGGCCAATAGGTCTTCTGCAGTTGCCTTTGTTCTTATGTTCTTACTTACGGGCTATTCATGCCCATGCCACCTTTTGAGTGGCTTAATCTTTATCAATCAATCAATCGAATAGCACACACCATTTGGTCACCATTTGGTCCGAGAGACATCTCCCGTCACGCAGGGTGCAGTTGCCCCTCCACAGATCTCCGGTATCATCTTTTGATACTGGTATGGCTCAAAAGGGCCACCACTTACGCCTTACGCGCTATTCATGCCCGTGCCACCTCTTGGATGGCTTAATTTTCATCAATCAATCGAATAGCACACAGTACAATCTCCATTCAAGAATGTAGCACTCGGCGTGTACAGTTCTAATCGACCCAAGACGCTACAGCCTCGACACAGAGCAGACAGCAGACTACGACCGTTGTTCAGGTCCATGTAAACTACATCTACCCGAAGTCCTTCGTCTAAATAGCCAGTTACCAGTTACAGGAGATACTTTTTCACCCACAGGGTTATTAACTCATGGAACCGCCTACCCACCGAAGTGGTACGTGGCAAAACGGTGCTGACTTTCAAAATTTACCTGGAAAAAAACATTTCCTCCCTACACCTGGGGGGTACCTTCGTTAAAGTAAAACGGTATACAGAAATAACAAAGAAAATATATATGAATAATATTACCTTCGATGTTAGTAGTTACAGTCTCCGTGGTGTAGTGGTAAGACACTCGCCTGGCGTCAAGCGAGCGCTATGTCATGGGTTCGTATCCTGGCCGGGGAGGATGTACTGGGCACAATTCCTTAACTGTAGCCTCTGTTTAACGCAACAGTAAAATGTGTACTTGGATGAAAAAACGATTCTTCGCGGCAGGGGATCGTATTCCAGGGATCTGCCCGAAATGCTACGCGTACTAGTGGCTGTACAAGAATGTAACAACTCTTGTATATATCTCAAAAAAAAAAAAAAAAAAAAAAAAAAGTAGTTGTGAAAGAAAAAATATTAGGGAGTTGGAAGGAAGTTTCTAAGGTACTCTCGTATCTCATGGAATGTGACGGACAGGGCAAAGGTAGTTTTATTATTAATCATGGATGAAAGTAGATTGAGAATATTATCTTGGAACATTAATGGATTAAAAACTAGAGCGGTGGATGTACACTATTATACTCTTAGAGAGAATATTAACATAGTAGCACTCCAGGAAACTGGGGATAGGGATGTTCAACATTCTGAACATGTTGAACATGAAGATGTTCAACTGCTGGGCGAGCCCTCTCCTACTCATCTGAGGGGAGGGAGATTAGATTATGCTTGTTTGATAAATGCTGAGGGCATAGAGGGGAAATGTCTTACAGTGGATGAAATGCTAAGGAATAATTTTGCATTACAAATACAACTTAAACTAGATAAAAAGCATGCCTGCCTTCAGAGGAAAAGCTTAAAGTTTAATAAGGGAGAATTAAGGGGTCTTGTTGGTCATATTAAGTCTTGGTATGATACTTATAAGCCAGTTTCGGCTGAAGCATTTTATGAAGATTTAATTAAGGAGGTAGATGTATTTAATGCAACATTGAACCGGAAAACATCTGGTATAGAAAAACATCCCCCCAGAAAAGTGTGGGGAGAAGAGAAAGGAAATTAGGAGCAAGTATTGGCAGGAGTTTTCAGAGAAAGTTGGGAGTAACAAACTTGAAGGAAATCTGGCAAGACATAAATGAAATAAGAGGTAAAAAGCATAATTTTGTTGCACATCCTGACCAGTAAGGAATTGCAAATGGTCTCGTAAATAAATGGGCGGAGCTGCCAAACTTAGTTAATTTAATTACCCCCTGTAACGAGAGAGTCGTTAGATTCTTGGAAAGATTGATGATTGATGAAGATTAAGCCACCCAAAAGGTGGCACGGCCGCATCTATTGATACTGATAATGGCTCAAAAGGGCCACCACTTACGGGCTATTCATGCCCGTGCCACCTTTTCGATGGTTTAATCGTCATCTTGGACACATTCATGGGAGACATCTCCCGTCACGCAGAGTGCACTTGCACCTCCACAGATCTCCAGTATCAGCTCTTGATACTGGTGATGGCTCGAAAGGGCCACCACTTACGAGCTATTCATGCCCGTGCCATCTTTTGGGTGGCTTCATCTTCATCTTCTTCATCATCTGTTTAAAACACGGGAGATATCTCCCGTCAAGCTGGGTGCAGTCGCACCTCCACAGATCTCCAGTATCATCTATTGATACTGGTGATGGCTCAAAAGAGCCACCACTTACCAATTCATGCCCGTGCCACCTATTGGGTGGCTTCATCTTCATCTTAACACATTCACAAGGGAGACATCTCCCATCATGCAGGGTGCATTCGCACCTCCACAGATCTCCAGTATCAGCTCTTGATACTGGTAATGGCTTAAAATGGCCACCACTTACGGGCTATTCATGCCCGTGCCACCTTTTGGGTGGCTTAATCTTCATCATCATCATCGGCACGGCCGGGCATGAATAGCCCGTAAGTGGTGGTCTTTTGAGCCATTACCAGTATCAAAAGCTGATACTGGAGATCTGTGGAGGTGCGAATGCACCCTGCGTGACGGGAGAAGTCTCCCGTGTCTTGGAAAGATCTAAGAAAGGATTTTATACTTACAGCAGGTAACAGTGGTGATTTCACTTGCACAGGTATTACCAGAGAAGAACTAATAACGGCGATTAAAGTTGGGAAATCTACCGCCCCTGAGAAGGATGGAGTAACTTATGAAATACTTAATGAACTTGCCATTATAACGAAAAGCCCACTGTTAGACCTCTTTAATATTAGTTATAAAGAGGGCAGTATTCCCAGTAAATGGAAAAAAACTATGATCATCCCTATCCCGAAAGCCAATGGAGAGTACAGACCTGTGTCTTTAACCTCGTGTTTTTGTAAAATGATGGAGAGGATCATTTTAAATAAACTATTATATATAATAGGTGATCAGCTGTCTAGTAATTTGGTCTGGTTCCTCAGAGGAAAAAGTACCTCTGACTGTATTATTAAATGTCTAGCTAATGGTAATGATTATTATAGAATTTTCAAGGAGCTTTTGATAAAGCCAACAAAGGTTATTTTATATGAATTAGCTGGTCTTGGTGTTGAAGGGAGACTTTTGCGCTGGATAAGGGATTATCTTCAGGAAAGGAAGGCTCAGGTGTGGTATCAAGGTCAAGAACTTGGCACACCTCAGGGAGGAGTGTTGAGTCCCACCCTGTTTAATGTACTAATGAATAAGATAGCATCTGAGAGATACTCAAATGGGGTAACTCCAATCATATATGCCGATGATATTTTGTTTCAGGGCAAAGATATTTCAAAGGTTCAAATAGTGTTGGACAATTTCGGAAACCTGTGTCACCATATGGGACTGGTGGTTAATAAAGACAAAACTAAGTTTGAATGTAGAAGTCGGAGGCCCATTATATTGAAAATAAACGGTTACATACATACATACATTACATTCATGTACAGCCACTAGTACGCGTAGCGTTTCGGGCAGGTCCCTGGAATACGATCCCCTGCCGCGAAGAATCGTTTTTTCATCCAAGTACACATTTTACTGTTGCGTTAAACAGAGGCTACAGTTAAGGAATTGCGCCCAGTAAATCCTCCCCGGCCAGGATACGAACCCATGACATAGCGCTCACAGAACGCCAGGCGAGTGTCTTACCACTACACCACGGAGACTGTTAAAATATAGACGGTAAAAATATAGAGAGAGTTACTATATATATAAATATTTAGGCATATATTTTGGATATACCTATGAGAGTTTGGAAACTGAGATGAACAGACTGTTGGGTCAATGTCGGAAGAGATTACAACCTCTGAAGGCTTTGGCATGCTTTGGAAAGGAGTGGGAGTCCCTGTGCTACGAATGATGTACTTGAGTACTGTAAGATTTCTTATTGATTATGCTGCACCTGTCATTTCTTGTTTTGGTAAAGGTAGGATAGGCCAGTTGGAGAAGGTACAAAATGAAGCCATGATAATTATCTTAGGATGCCCAAGGATATTAGATGCCCAAGAAATGCTATGATTGAGATAATGAGGATGGAGTTGAATCTGCAGAGTATTGGGGATAGAATTGCAGAGATAAATGTAGCCTCTGCCATTAGATTAATGAGAGGTGGGGAAGCTAATGAATTAATCCTCTCGGTTCAAAAGGTGGGAAGTAATGAACAGTGTATGATGATGAAGAGAGCATATATGAATAACTTATGTTCTAATGTTATAAAGTATGATGTTATTACAGAGTTTATTGCTGTGCCCAAGAGAAAATTCACACCACCATGGGAGGATTGTAATGTAGATGTAGTAATTACTCCCTTGCAAAAGAAAAAAGTATGTTTGAAATAGGAGAGCTGAGGGCAACATATGATTGTATATGTTAACAGGGGGGGATATTAATAGGGTGTTGAGAATATCAACATGGGACGGAGCACGAAGCAATGGGTGTAAATTGGATAAGTTTGGATTTGGGAAAGACTTGGGTAAATGCTGGTTCGGTGGCAGGGTTGTTGATTTGTGGAACCAATTGCCGCGTAACGTGGTGGAGGTGGTGTCCCTCGATTGTTTCAGGCGCGGGTTGGACGAGTGTATGAGTGGGATTGGGTGGTTATAGAATGGGAGCTGCCTCGTGTGGGCCAATAGGCCTTCTGCAGTTACCTTTGTTCTTATGTTCTTATAATTAAAAAATTGCCTACAGAAAACACTCTACATGTATATTGTGATCGGTCAGTAGCTAGGGATGGGAAGGCAGGATGTACTCACCTAATTGTGCTTGCGGGGGTTGAGCTTTGGCTCTTTGGTCCGGCAGTGGGACCTTGATCAAGGTGTGGAGTCTTGATCAAGGAGTACACTGACATCGGCACTGTAGATACTGTTATTGGCCGCCGCTTAACTGACAATGTCTCTTCAACGCAGGCTGAACTCCAAGATGTATTAGCAGGATTACAGAAGTAGTCAAATGTGGTAAGAATGCCTGCTTCTTTATTGACAGTAGAGGAGCGTTAGAGTCTTTAAATAGCAGACGCCCAGTATATCAGAATATTGTGATAGAGTGTAGAGAGAATGTTAAGAAATTAGAAAAAATTGGGTAAAAGTAAGATTCATGTGGATCCCTTCACATGTGGGAATACTGTTGAATGAGGTAGTTGATGAGATAGCGAAGAGAGCCGCGGAAAAAACTTTTGTTAATGTTGTATGTCAGATAACCTTGAAACAAATAAAAACAAGAATCAAGATGATCCAAGAGGGTGAAGAAATGATAAAGAGAATGGCAATAGTGGACAGTAGAAACACACTTAAGAATTATTCAGTAATATATACAAACTCGTCCTTCGCATATGGTAAAGGAAAGTCTACTTGGAAGGATTCAATTTACATAAGATTATGATACAAATATATCTGGCAATACGGTGTTGATGTCAGTGAAAAAGATAAGGAGTGTAAATTATGTAGTATGCCGCACGCCCACACCTTAGAACATTATGTATTAGAGTGTAAACTTATTGATAACTGTAGAAATAAGGAAATAAGTAGTGAACCACATTAAATTGTTTGGATGTGTGATAATGGTATGATAGACAGTATACTTAGGAGCTACAATAATTTTGCCCCAAGAGTGTAACAATTGTATGCTGTGCTTAGTATATTAACCTGCAATGTTAAATGGGATTCTTGTAATGTTATTTGTCTATTTGTACTCACTGAATTTGTGCGCCCCTTGAGGAACTTGAAGTAGAGGGGGGTAGAAATAGCCTAAGCTACTCTATCCCTTTGAGATGTATTTCTTTCTTATCTCAATAAACATACTTGAACTTGAATTTGAACCTTTGTTTAGCCGCCAGTTTCCTGTCCTCATCCAGGCCACTAGAGTTAGTGGACCTCATGTAAATCAGGCAGGTAGGTAGGTGTGTGGCGGTCTGTCTAATTACCCTAAGCTTCCTAGTATACATGTAATTACAACATGCTCCTTATGAAGCTATGCCAGTTGTTTGTGCATTTTTTCATTTGATCTAATAAAAACAATTAATTTTTATTACTCCAGTCATTCAGTTATCTTAAGGTGAATGAAGTTACAGGATCCTCACCAGAGCAGTTTGTTTCCCTATTAGACTGGAGTAATAAAAATTAATTGTTTTTATTAGATCAAATGAAAAAATGCACAAACAACTGGCATAGCTTCATAAGGAGCATGTTGTAATTACATGTATACTAGGAAGCTTAGGGTAATTAGACAGACCGCCACACACCTACCTACCTGCCTGATTTACATGAGGTCCATTAACTCTAGTGGCCTGGATGAGGACAGGAAACTGGCGGCTAAACAAAGGTTCAAATTCAAGTTCAAGTATGTTTATTGAGATAAGAAAGAAATACATCTCAAAGGGATAGAGTAGCTTAGGCTATTTGCAGTTCAGTTTTGGTCGCCATATTATAGAATGGATATAAATTCACTTGAACGTGTCCAGCGTAGGATGACTAAGTTAATTCCCCAAATTAGAAATCTTTCATATGAAGAAAGATTAACAAAGCTTAAGTTGCATTCACTGGAAAGGCGAAGAGTTAGGGGTGACATGATAGAGGTTTACAAGTGGATGAATGGACATAACCGGGGGGATATTAATAGGGTATTAAAAGTATCAACACAGGACAGAACACGAAACAATGGATATAAATTGGATAAGTTTAGATTTAGGAAAGACTTGGGTAAATACTGGTTCAGTAACAGGGTTGTTGATTTGTGGAACCAATTGCCGCGTAACATTGTGGAGGTGGGGTCCCTCGATTGTTTCAAGCACGGGTTGGACAAGTATATGAGTGGGATTGGGTGGTTATAGAATAGGAGCTGCCTCGTATGGGCCAATAGGCCTTCTGCAGTTACCTTTGTTCTTATGTTCTTATGTTCTTATGATGTCCCATAGCCACCCTTTGCTTTATCTCTGTCAAATGATCAATATCTATTGCAAATATTGCTGCTCACACCGAAATCTAAATAATTTATATAAACTGATTTGCTTGGCATAACCATGTCCTATTACAACTTAATATAGCTTAATAAATCAATAGAGTTAGGTAGAGTGCCAGAGTCATGGAAGGTAGCTAATGTGGTACCAATTTTTAAGAAAGGAGATAGATCACTTACGTCAAACTATCGGCCAATTAGCATGAGCCTCTATCTTTTTAATCAGTCTTTCATGTGGCACTGTATCAAAAGCTTTGCTAATGTCAAGGTACACAACATCA
This sequence comes from Procambarus clarkii, assembly GCF_040958095.1. NCBI lineage: Eukaryota > Metazoa > Arthropoda > Malacostraca > Decapoda > Cambaridae > Procambarus > Procambarus clarkii. Next base: position 38,603,260 of record NC_091162.1, on the reverse strand, counting down.
CAATCCTTACCACTATCAACTGCCTCAACTATGCTAGAATAAAAAGATAACAAATTTGTTAAACACGAACGGCCATTTGTAAAACCATGTGGCGACTCAATTATTAAATTATGTCTTTCAAGATGAAGACGATTTTTTTTTATTATTAGGGTATTAAATAGGGTATTAAAAGCATCAACACAAGACAGAACACGAAACAATGAATATAAAATGGATAAGTTTAGATTTAGGAAAGACTTGGGTAAATACTGGTTCAGTAACAGGGTTGTTAATTTGTTGAACCAATTGCCGCTTAACGTTGTGGAGGTGGGATTCCTCGATTGTTTCAAGCGTGTGTTGGACATGTATATGAGTGGGATTGGGTGGTTATAAATAGGAGCTGCCTCGTATGGGCCTTCTGCAGTTACCTTTGTTCTTATGTCCTTATGTTCTTAAGTTCCTCTTTAGTAAATACAGATATAAAATATTTATTAAAAATACTATTCATCCCCTCGTCATTATCCGTAATTTGACCTGTCTCAGTTTTTAATGGACCTATCCTTTCCCTTGTCCTAGTTCGATATAACTGAAAAAAACCTTTAGGATTTGTCTTCGCTTGCCCTGCTATGCGACCTTCATAGTTTCTTTTTGCTTTCATAAGAACATAAGAACATAAGAACAAAGGTAACTGCAGAAGGCCTATTGGCCCATTCGAGGCAGCTCCTATTCTATAACCACCCAATCCCACTCATATACTTGTCCAACCCGTGCTTGAAACAATCGAGGGACCCCACCTCCACAATGTTACGCGGCAATTGGTTCCACAAATCAACAACCCTGTTACTGAACCAGTATTTACCCAAGTCTTTCCTAAATCTAAACTTATCCAATTTATATCCATTGTTTCGTGTTCTGTCCTGTGTTGATACTTTTAATACCCTATTAATATCCCCCCGGTTATGTCCATTCATTCACTTGTAAACCTCTATCATGTCACCCCTAACTCTTCGCCTTTCCAGTGAATGCAACTTAAGCTTTGTTAATCTTTCTTCATATGAAAGATTTCTAATTTGGGGAATTAACTTAGTCATCCTACGCTGGACACGTTCAAGTGAATTTATATCCATTCTATAATATGGCGACCAAAACTGAACTGCATAATCTAAATGGGGCCTAACTAGAGCAAGATATAGCTTGAGAACCACACCAGGTGTCTTGTTACTAACGCTGCGATTAATAAATCCAAGTGTCCGATTTGCCTTATTACGAACATTTATGCATTGATCCTTTTGTTTTAAATTCTTACTAATCATAACTCCCAGATCCCTTTCGCAATCCGACTTCGCAATCACAACACCATCTAGCTCGTATCTTGTAACTCTATCATCATTACCTAACCTCAGAACTTTACATTTATCAGCATTAAACTGCATCTGCCAATCCTTTGACCATTTCAAAACCCTATCTAGATCAACTTGAAGTGATAGTGAGTCCTCCTCCGAATTAATTTCCCTACCGATTTTCGTATCATCGGCAAATTTGCAAATGTTGCTACTCAAACCTGAATCTAAATCATTTATATATATTATAAACAACAGAGGTCCCAGGACAGAGCCTTGAGGCACTCCACTTACAACATTTTCCCACTCTGACTTGATTCCATTTATACTAACTCTCTGTTTCCTTTGGTATAGCCACGCCCCAATCCAGCCCAATATAGCACCCCCAATACCATGAGACTCTATTTTTTTAATCAGTCTTTCATGTGGCACTGTATCAAAAGCTTTGCTAAAGTCAAGGTATACAACGTCGCAATCCTTACCACTATCAACTGCCTCAACAATGCTAGAATAAAAAGATAACAAATTTGTTAAACATGAACGGCCATTTATAAAACCATGTTGCGACTCAATTATTAATTTATGTTTTTCAAGATGAAGACGAATTTTATTTGCTATTATAGATTCGAGTAACTTTCCCACAATAGACGTTAGGCTAATTGGTCGATAGTTAGACGCAAGTGATCTATCTCCTTTCTTAAAAACTGGTATCACATTAGCAACTTTCCAAAACTCTGGCACTCTGCCTGACTCTATTGATTTATTAAACATGGTTGACAGTGGGTCACAAAGCTCCTCTTTGCATTCTTTAAGCACCCTAGCAAACACTTCATCCGGCCCTGGGGATTTGTTTGGTTTGAGTTTTACTATTTGTTTAAGAACATCCTCCCTGGTAACTGCTAAACTCGTCAACCTGTCCTCGTCCCCACCCACATAGACTTGTTCGGCTGAAGGCATATTGTTAAGTTCCTCTTTAGTAAATACAGATACAAAATATTTATTAAAAATACTACTCATCTCTTCATCACTATCTGTTATTTGACCTGTCTCAGTTTTTAATGGACCTATCCTTTCCCTAGTCTTAGTACGATATAACTGAAAAAACCCTTTAGGATTTGTCTTTGCTTGCCCTGCTATGCGAACTTCATAGTTTCTTTTTGCTTTCCTTATCTCTTTTTTAACATTTCTAACCAGTTGTACGAATTCCTGTTCTAAAGTGACCTCCCCATTTTTAATCCTTTTGTACCAAGCTCTCTTTTTACCTATAAGGTTCTTCAAATTCTTTGTTATCCACTTTGGGTCATTAGTATACGATCTATTCAATTTGTATGGTGTACTACGTTCCTGTGCTTTGTTTAGAATATTCTTAAATAAGTTATATATTGAATCCACATCGAAATCCCCATTTAAGTCACCTATCGCTGGGTTCATGTCTCGCTCCAAGACCGGCCCACACCCCATACCCAAGCCTTTCCAATCAATTTGACCCAAAAAATTTCTTAGGCTATTAAAATCAGCTTTTCGAAAATCTGGCACTTTAACAGAATTTTCTCCTACTGGTCTATTCCATTCTATGCTAAATCTGATTTCTTTGTGATCACTGCTCCCTAGCTCACTCCCTATTTCGATGTCATTAATTTGCGTTTCCCTGTTAGTTAACACTAAATCTAAAATATTATTTTCCCGTGTTGGTTCCTTAATGTGTTGCGTAAGAAAGCAATCGTCAATTAATTCTAGAAAATCTTCTGCTTCACTATTCCCTGTTTTGTTCAACCAGTTTATTCCGCTAAAATTAAAGTCACCCATGACATAAATACTGTTAGATCTAGATGCTCTAGATATTTCATCCCATAGATGCTTTGCTTCCATTCTGTCTAAATTTGGTGGCCTATATATTACTCCTATTATAATATTATTAGCTTTTTCGTTTAATTCAATCCAAATAGTTTCTGTGTGTGGCTCTGTTTTGATTCCCTCTTTGAGACTACATTTCAAATTGTCCCTAACATATATGGCTACTCCACCTCCTCGTCTAATATATCTATCTGTGTGAAATAGTTTAAATCCATATATTTGATATTCAGCTAATAGTTCTCTATTTTCTACATTCATCCACGTTTCGGTAAGTGCAATAATATCTATTTTTTCTGTGCAGACAAGAGCATTTAATTCGTTAATTTTATTTCTTAGACTTCTACTGTTAGTGTAATATACCCTAAGTGAATTGTTATTTTGCGGACCTTCTCTTTCCCTGATCGTTTTGCCAATTCCTTTCTCCCACAAACACATACTTTTATTACCTCCTTCCTCCAAATCAATTCCCATACCTCTATCTACTAACAGTTTAAACCCAAACAAACACCTCTAACCACTTCTTCTAGCGAGTTCGCAACAGCAACAACCCCAGCTCTCGATAGATGCACCCCATCACGAGCATACATTTCATTTCTTCCATAGAAGTGTTCCCAGTTGTCTATGAAAGATATTGCATTTGATTTGCAATATCTTTCCAGCCGGCAATTGACACCAAGTGCCCTCGATATCCATTCATTTCCCACTCCCTTTCTTGGAAGAATGCCACATATGATCGGGATTCCTCCCTTGCTCCTAACTAACTCTATGGCTGTTTTATACCTCTGAATCAGTTTCCTTATATCTTTTTTAACATTTCTAACCAGTTGTACGAATTCCTGTTCTAAACTGACTTCCACATTCTTAATCCTTTTGTACCAAGCTCTCTTTTTACCTATAAGGTTCTTCAAATGCTTTGTTATCCACTTTGGGTCATTAGTATTCTATCTATTCAATTTGTATGGTATACTACGTTCCTGTGCTTTGCTTAGAATATTCTTAAAAAAGTTATATTTTGAATCCACATCGATTCACCTTTTACGTCACCTATCGCTGGTTTCACGTCACGTTTAAACCCAAACAAATGCCTCTAACCGGCTCAGTATTCCCTGGTCACTGAGTTGATCGAAAGTCTGCTGTCATCACATGGAATCAAGCAAACCACAGAGACTCGGAAGACAATTGAGCACAAGCTCAAGAAATTCGAAGATGTAATATCCACACCGTCAAGACAGCAGGGCAGGAGACACCCCCAGAAAAAACAGATAGAGTCCAGCTCGTCGGAAAGCGACATTGATGAGTCAATTTCAGGTCCACTAAAAACATATACACCAATTGCAACTTCCATAGCGTGTTCATCAGACTCCATGGATACCACGGAATTATCAGCAAATTCCAAGAACCTAGAGGTCTAAAGATCCTGCAATGGAATGCGCAAGGACTGCGCACGAAATTGCAACACTTGCAATGCATAGCAGCAACCAAGGTTATCTTGAGGTTATCTTGAGATGATTTCGGGGCTTTAGTGTCCCCACGGCCCGGTCCTCGACCAGGCCTCCACCCCCAGGACAGCTGGGGGTGGTGGTGGCCTCCACCCCCAGGACAGCTGGGGGTGGGTTAGTCAGCTGTCCGTGACAGCTGACTAACACCCAGGTACCTATTTACTGCTAGGTAACAGGGGCATTCAGGGTGAAAGAAACTTTGCCCATTTGTTTCTGCCTCGTGCGGGAATCGAACCCGCGCCACAGAATTACGAGTCCTGCGCGCTATCCACCAGGCTACGAGGCCCCCCACATAGAGGGCATAGAGATCCTGATACTACAGGAGAGATTGCTTCGAGCCAGGTTAGAACCTAAAAAAAAAAAAAAATCCTTGGCGTCCGCTGATTGGTGGGAGGTGGAGTATTGCCCCACACTCTTCGTTTTTGCACGTGGTGATACAGGATATTGTGCATTTGTTCTCGATTATTGACAGCGTCGAAGAAATGGCTGAGGCGGTATGCCTAATTGGTAGTGAGGAGGACAGACAAGATGATAATCGACCGTTTGAACTAGTAGTGAACAAAAAGAAACGGAGAAATAATAACAGACAGCGAGACAGTGAGAGTGACGATGAGATTGCAAAGAGACCAAAGAATGAGACCCTACTCAGCAAGACTCAAGACAAGCAAGACAAGACAAGAAGGAAGAGGCTGTTGTTCCCTACAACATGCCAATTGAATTTCCACCAAAAGCTAGAGTGGACGGTACGTCTAGCTAAACAATGTTTGGAATACGAACCACTTTTCAAGGAGGGTCTTCACCGGCCCTATATAACAGTTGGGACTGAACAGGCCGTGGAACGCCTCACGACGGTTGGTTTTGAAAATGTAGTGATGGTTCCTCCTGAAGAAGGTATGGCGCACACAAAGATCATAGTTTTCAAGTTTCCAACTTATCTGGATCCTGACTGTCTTCTTCTTAACAATGATAATGTTGTCTGGGCAAAGAGGAACAGTGTTCGTGGTGACAAACGAAGCCAGGTTGTTGCCTTGGTAAAGGGTGAGGCGCCGGAGAAAATTTTTGTGCAAGGACTAGGCTATAGGAACGTTGCAAAATACGTTGAGGAGCCCATACTGTGCATGAAGAGGAAAATGGAGGAAACAGTTGGAAGCCAACGGCAGCCCCTATGATCAATGTGTGGGAAAAAGGGACGGAGAAAGTAAAGGCGAGCTTAGGGAAAGTACATCATGCAGTGGAAAAACTGAAACCATGTGACGACAAGGGTCAGGACAATATAGTCACCTCTGAGGTTGGTAATCAAATTTTGGAATATCTAAAAAAACTAGATAAGAGGATTGAGGCATTGGAAAAATTGGCTATGGAAGGTGGACGGGGTGAAGATGGTGGTGAAACAGGACGTGTAATTGAAAGTAAAACGAGACGTGAAATGGAAAGTGAAACGTGCGTAGAAGAAAGTAATGATGTGCATGAGGTAACGATGATAGAGGATAGTCAGGAGAATACACTTTCTAGTAGTGTTAGCGGTGTTCAACCTCCTGTTGTGACAAATGGTGAAAGAACGGTTAAAGTAAAACGGGTTACAGAAATAACAAAGAAAATAGATATGAAAAATATTACCTTCGATGTAAGTAGTAGTTGTGAAGGTGAGGAGAAAGAAAAAATGTTACGGTGTTGGAAGGAAGTTTCTAAGGTACTCTTGTATCTCATGGAATGTGACGGACAGGGCAAAGGTAGTTTTATTATTAATCATGGATGAAAGTAAATTGAGAATATTATCTTGGAACATTAATGGATTAAAAACTAGAGCGGTGGATGTACACTATTATACTCTTAGAGAGAATATTAACATAGTAGCACTCCAGGAAACTGGGGATAGGGATGGTAGCATACTGAGGCTAAATGGCTATAGAGGCTTTCATTTATATGCTGATGGAGGAACTAGGGGGGTCTCATGTTATGTCAAAAGTACCATACCTGCCGAGATAACTGGAATCCCTCAGAGATATAGAGGTATTGAAAGTATTAGCTTGCGGATACAATTAAAGGACCGAGAGTTAAATTTCATTAATCTATACATCTCTGATAGCTCCCTTGATTTACGATACTTGCCAGATTCCTTCTTTTCTGAAGATACACTTGTGGTAGGGGATTTTAATGCCAGACATCCAGCTTTAGGATCAAGGGGTAAAGCAAATAGAAATGGTTGCAGATGGTACGAGTTTTTGTAGGAACATGAAGATGTTCAACTGCTGGGCGAGCCCTCTCCTACTCATTTGAGGGGAGGGAGATTAGATTATGCTTGTTTAATAAATGCTGAGGGCATAGAGGGGAATTGTCTTACTGTGGATGAAATGCTAAGTGATCATTTTGCATTACAAATACAGCTTAAACTAGATAAAAAGCATGCCTGCCTTCAGAGGAAAAGGTTAAAGTTTAATGAGGGAGAATTAAGGGGTCTTGTTGGCCATATTAAGTCTTGGTATGATACTTATAAGCCGGTTTCGGCAGAAGCATTTTATGAAGATTTAATTAAGGAGGTAGATGTATTTAATGCAACATTGAACCGGAAACCTTCTAGTATAAAAAGGCATCCCCCCAGAAAAGAAAATTATACACATGACAAGATGCTTAAGGGGTGGACATTAACAATGAGGAGAGCTCACAGGGATTGGAATAGGAATGGTAGGACTGAGGAAGGGAAGCATGCTTTACTGGCAGTTGCTAGGATGTGTGGGGAGAAGAGAAAGGAAATTAGGAGCAAGTATTGGCAGGAATTTGCAGAGAAAGTTGGGAGTAACAGAAACTTGAAGGAAATCTGGCAAGACGTAAATAAAATAAGGGGTAAAAAGCACAACTTTGTTGCACATCCAGACCCACAAGGAATTGCAAATGGGCTCGTAAATAAATGGGCGGAAGCTGCCAAACTTAGTTCATTACCCGCTGTAACGAGAGAGTCATTAGATTCTTGGAAAGATCTAAGAAAGGATTTTATACTTACAGCAGGTAACAGTGGTGATGTCACTTGCACAGGTATTACCAGAGAAGAACTAATAACGGCGATTAAAGTTGGGAAATCTACCGCCATTGGGGAGGATGGAGTAACTTATGAAATACTTAATGAACTTGCCATTATGATGAAAAGCCCACTTTTAGACCTCTTTAATATTAGTTATAAAGAGGGCAGTATTCCCAGTAAATGGAAAAAAGCTATGATCATCCCTATACCTAAAGCCAATGGAGAGTATAGACCTGTGTCTTTAACCTCGTGTTTTTGTAAAATGATGGAGAGGATCATTTTAAATAGGCTTTTATATATAATAGGTGATCAGCTGTCTAGTAATTTGTTCGGGTTCCTCAAAGGAAAAAGTACCTCTGATTGTATTATTAAATGTCTAGCTAATGAAAATGATTATTATAGAATTTTCATTGATTTACAAGGAGCTTTTGATAAAGCCAACAAAGAGGTTATTTTATATGAATTAGCTAGTCTTGGTGTTAAAGGGAAATTATTGCGCTGGATAGGGGATTATCTTTACGAAAGGAAGGCTCAGGTGTGGTATCAAGGTTGTATGTCAGGTGTGAGGTCTTTTGAACTCGGCACACCTCAGGGAGGAGTGTTGCGTCCCACCCTGTTTTATGTACTAATGAATAAGATAGCATCTGAGAGATACTCAAATGGGGTAACTCCAATCATATATGCCGATGATATTTTGTTTCAGGGCAAAGATATTTCAAAGGTTCAAACAGTGTTGGACAATTTCGGAAACCTGTGTCACCATATGGGACTGGTGGTTAATGAAAACAAAACTAAGTTTGAATGTAGAAGTTGGAGCCCCATTGTTTTGAAAATAAACGATAAAAATATAGAGAGAGTTAATATATATAAATATTTAGGCATATATGTTGGATATACCCATGAGAGTTTGGAAGCTGAGATGAACAGACTGATGGGTCAATGTCGGAAGAGATTACAACCTCTGAAGGCTTTTTCATGCTGTGGAAAGGGAGTGGGAGTCCCTGTGCTACGAATGTTATACTTGAGTACTGTAAGATCTCTTATTGATTATGCTGCACCTGCCATTTCTTGTTTTGGTAAAGGTAGGATGGGCAAGTTGGAGAAGGTACAAAATGAAGCAATGAGAATTATCTTAGGATGCCCAAGAAATGCTATGATTGAGATAATGAGGACGGAGTTGAATCTGCAGAGTATTGGGGATAGAATTTCAGAGATAAATGTAGCCTCTGCCATTAGATTAATGAGAGATGGGGGAGCTAATGAATTAATCCTCTCGGTTCAAAAGGTGGGAAGTAGTGAACAGTGTATGATGAAGAAGAGAGTATATATGAATAAATTATGTTATAATGTTATAAAGTATGATGTTATTACAGAGTGTATTGCTGTGCCCAAGAGAAAATTTATACCACCATGGGAGGATTGTATTGTAGATGTAGTAATTACTCCCTTGCATAAGAAAAAAAGTATGTATGAAATAGGAGAGCTGAGGGCAACATATGATTGTATAATTAGAAAACTGCCTACGGAAAACACTCTACATGTATATTGTGATGGGTCAGTAGCTAGGGATGGGAAGGCAGGATGTGGAGTCTTGATCAGGGAGTACATTGACATCGGCACTGTAGATACTGTTATTGGACGCCGCTTAACTGACAATGTCTCTTCAACGCAGGCTGAACTCCAAGGAGTATTAGCAGGATTACAGGAAGTAGTCAAATGTGGTAAAAATGCTTGCTTCTTTATTGACAGCAGAGGAGCGTTAGAGTCTTTAAATAGCAGACGCCCAGTATATCAGAATATTGTGATAGAGTGTAGAGAGAATGTTAAGAGACTAGAAAAAACTGGGTATAAAGTAAGATTCATGTGGATCCCTTCACATGTGGGAATACTGTTGAATGAGGTAGTTGATGACATAGCGAAGAGAGCCACTGAAAAAACTCTTGTTGATGTTGTATGTCAGTTAACCTTGAAACAAATAAAAACAAGACTCAAGGTGATTCAAGAGGGTGAAGAAATGATAAAGAGAATGGCAATGGTGGACAGTAGTAACACACTTAAGAATTATTCAATAATAAATACAAATTCGTCCTTCACTTATGGTAAAGGAAAGTCTACTTGGAAGGATTCAATTTACATGAGATTACGATTAGGATATAAATATATCTGGCAATACGGTGTTGATGTCAGTGAAAAAGATAAGGAGTGTAAATTATGTAGTATGCCGTACGCCCACACCTTAGAACATTATGTATTAGAGTGTCACCTTATTGAAAAATATAGAAATAAGGAAATAAATAGTGTACCACATCAAATTGTTTGGATGTGTGATAATGGTATAATAGACAGTATACTTAGGAGCTACAAGAATTTTGCCCCTAGAATGTAACAATTATATGCTGTACTTGCTGTATGCAATGTTAAATGGGGTTCTTGTACTATTATATGTCTATTTATACTCACTGAATTTGTGCGCCCCTTGAGGGACTTGAAGTAGAGGGGGGTAGAAATAGCCTAAGCTACTCTATCCCTTTGAGATGTATTTATTGCTTATCTCAATAAACATACTTGAACTTGAACTTGTGAACCTAAAATCTCAGGCTATCGAGGCTTCTTCCTTCCATGGATCAATGGGCAATCCAGGGGATGTGTAATCTATGTAAAATGTGACCTGATCTCCAAGTCCATAACCAGCCCACCCAATTGTGGAGCAGGGACAGAGGTAATGGGAGTTACCATTGAGCTAAGACACGACAAACATGAAGTGTTCAATGTGTACAGGTCTCCACAAGCCGAAATGGATCTCTCTGTGTTATTTGGACACGCGACAACAACAAACACAATCATTTGTGGAGATTTTAATGCCCATCATCGATTGGCACTGGGCTCGAACAGAACAAATGAAGCCGGCATTCACATTACACATCTACTGGACCAGCTTCCAGAAATACAAATCCTAAACAAGAATGAACCTACCCACATCCAAGGAGGCAGATTAGACCTAACCTTCGTTTCAGCCTCCCTAAGAGATGCAGCAACATGGTCAGTTGAGCCCACACTCACAAGCGACCACTATGGGGTCCAAATTGATCTTCAGTTAGACCTACCCACCCCACCTCCGCCTCCATCTGAAGCCTGGAACTTTGCTTTAGCAAACTGGGACCGATTTCAAAACTTCATTTCAGAGTGGCAAAGAAACTATGATCTTCCCGAAGACATTAATCAGGCAGAACAAGAATTTGTCAAAGTGATTCAAAGTGCAGCCAACCACTCAATCCCACTGAAAAAACAGTCCACCGGACACCATATAGATCATTGGTACTATTGCGAACGTGTCAAGGAACTCAACCATAGACTCAACAGAACAAGAAAGCTATACAAAAAGCAGCCAAGTGACCGCAACAGGATCTTACTTTGTGAGGTCAAGGAACATGTGCATTGAGAGACCAGACAAATAAAAGAACAAAAGTGGCTGGAATGGTGTTCACCCCTGAATGAACACACCTCTCTCGGAGAGATGTGGCAGCAAATTCACCGAGCCAAAGGGAATAAAACACCTAAAGCTCCACACCCCAAGGATCCTCAACAGGAAGCCGAAGTACTGGCAACCAGGTTTGCAGAGAGCAGCCAGCAATGAACTTCCACCAGATGTATTAGCAGTACAGACCGGACTAGAGGAAGAAAGGTGGCACAGAATCCTTACAGCATGTGAAGAAGTCTCTGACACTAATGCCCCCTTCACACTGGATGAGCTCAATCGGGCTAAGAAAAACTCCAAGGATACATCCCCTGGAGCCGACAAAATAACCTATAAAATGATTAGAAACCTCGGCCCAGAGGGAGACGCTGCATACCTAAGGTTAATTAATTTAGCCTGGACTTCTCAAACTAGACCTTCTGCTTGGAATAGAGCAGACATAGTGCCGATCCCAAAACCCAAAGATCCAGCTAATCCCAGGCCCATCTCTCTCCAAAGCTGTGCAGCCAAGACGGCTGACAGAATGGCACTCAACAGACTGGAGTGGAAAATGCCTAAACTGCACCATGATATGTATGCCTATAGAAGAGGGGTTGGCACAGTGGAATGTATTACAACTCTGTTAGCCCACTTGAATGACAGACCAGGAATGCTGATATTCCTGGACCTCGAAAAAGCCTTTGAACTGGCTAGCGCCCCAGCTATTCTCTGCTGCCTCATTGACAAAGAGGTCAGAGGCAACCTGCTCTCCTGGACCAAAAACTGTCTCATAAACAGAGAAGCAAGAGTTAAACTTCATGGCACAGTCTCTGAGTACAAAAGACATGAAAATGGTACACCGCAAGGAGGTATTCTCAGCCCTCTTCTCTTCAACTGTTTAATGGAAAGAATAATGAGGTTGAAACTCCCACATCACTGCAGGCTGCTAAACTACGCGGACGACTTTGTCATCATCATAAAAGGAAGGGATGCGGCGCGCCTTGCACCCAAATGCTTAGACTGCATCAGTAAAGAGGCAAAACAGATTGGGATCAAACTCAACCCCTCAAAGTCAAAGGCCATGCCCATAAAAATAGCGAAGCCCAACATCCAACTCACAGTACAGGGTCAACCAATAGAATGGGTCGACACCTATCAGTATCTAGGAATCATCCTGGACGCACACATGAATTTTAATGCTGAGGTCACATACTTGAGAGAGCGAACTGCGGCCCGGACGGCAATCCTCAGGTCGCTAACCTCCCTTTCTGGAGGAGCCAATCTGCAAGTCCTTCGCACATACTATGTACAGGCAGTCAGATCAGTGATCGATTATGCCGCATCTGCACTCACAAATCTATCACACCAACAGTGGAAAAAGCTTGAAGTTGCCCAAAACAATGCTATGAGAGCTGCACTGGGAGCCCCCATGTGGACCAGGCTTGAAACTCTTAGACTGGAGACGGGTTTGCCCTCTCTACAAGAAAGAATATCACAAAGGACAGATACAATTATCAGTAAGATAATTATTTCTTCTGATCCAATCCCAGTACGGCAGGCTTTGGTGGTTGGACTAGGCCAAAACAATGGAAACTCTTGGGTTGCAAGAGCAGGAAAAGTCCTAAACAGACTACATTTAAAAAACATGATTCTTGATAGAGAGGGTAATCATCCACACCCAAATTACACTCCTTCCGCCCCGTGGGAAGAGCCTACTTTGAAAATAGTAATAGAAAGTCTCCCAATGAAAAAGGCTGCCTATGATCCGACAATCCTAAGGCGCATAATAGAAGAGCAAATGTATAGCATAGCAGTAGCAGGAGCCACCTACATCTTCACAGACGGATCGGTGGACACAGAAAATGAGAGTGCTGGCGCTGCTCTTTTCACGACCAGCGTTCAGGCATATTGGAAACTGGGAGGACTAGTATCATCAACCCAAACTGAGCTGTTTGCCATACAACAGGCATTCGCATATGTGATTGCACAAAACACTCAAAATGCAATCATACACACAGACTCAAAAGCTGCACTTCAAATACTAGGACAAAAACAGTGGAAAGATAATGTGGAAATAATTACCACCATTTTGTATCAAGGAGCAGTCGCTAAAGGCAAAGGCCTCAACATAACTTTAAACTGGATCCCATCCCATATTGGAATCCCATTAAATGAAAAAGCTGATGAAATTGCTAAATTGGCAACTCGTCATCCAGTGATACATAAAACAATTCAACCCAGCCTAGAGAACATAAAAAACATCATCACCAAAAAACTCTCACATCTCAACAAACCCTACCTACACCAGAGAATAGCTGAAGGTTCGCCATCTGCAACATGGTATCTTCAGGCAACCAAATTAGAAAGGTTAAATATCCCAAAAGGAATCCACAGGGATATAGTAGTTAGGCTATATAGACTACGTCTAGGTTACAGATGCAACTGGGAGATTGGTGAACCCCAACAGAGAGAGTGCATCTTCTGCCAAACTGTCACAGAAAAGCCATTACTTCACTATCTTCTGGAATGTGAAGCAACCAATGACCTTAGAAGAGCTTTAAGAGTTCCTGAATCATGCAGTGGCCACCCTGAAGCCATCAACACAGCCACTCTCCTGGTCAACAAAGGTGTCCAGCAGCTGGACACCCTCATAAAGACTGTGAAGCAGTATCCTCCCCCACGATAACAGCTTGATGGTTAAATGCAACCTCAGAACACTGGGAAAAAAAAAATGTACCACTTACGGGCTATTCATGCCCGTGCCACCTCTTGGGTGGCTTAATCTTTATCAATCAATCAATCGCACCTTGCACCCAAATGCTTAGACTGCATCAGTAAAGAGGCAAAACAGATTGGGATCAAACTCAACCCTTCAAAGTCAAAGGCCATGCCCATAAAAATAGCGAAGCCCAATATCCAACTCACAGTACAGGGTCAACCAATTGAATGGGTCGACACCTATCAGTATCTAGGAATCATCCTGGACACACACATAAATTTTAATGCTGAGGTCACTTACTTGAGAGAGCGAACTGCGGCCCGGACGGCAATCCTCAGGTCGCTAACCTCCCTTTCTGGAGGAGCCAATCTGCAAGTCCTTCGCACATACTATGTACAGGCAGTCAAATCAGTGATCGATTATGCCGCACCTGCACTCACAAATCTATCACACCAACAGTGGAAAAAGCTTGAAGTTGCCCAAAACAATGCTATGAGAGCCGCACTGGGAGCCCCCATGTGGACCAGGCTTGAAACTCTTAGACTGGAGACGGGTTTGCCCTCTCTACAAGAAAGAATATCACAAAGGACAGCTACAATTGTCAGTAAGATAATTATTTCTTCTGATCCAATCCCAGTACGGCAGGCCTTGGTGGTTGGACTAGGCCAAAACAACGGAAACTCTTGGGTTGCAAGAGCAGGAAAAGTCCTAAACAGACTACATTTAAAAACATGATTCTTGATAGAGAGGGTGATCATCCACACCCAAATTATACTCCTTCCGCGTCGTGGGAAGAGCCTACTTTCAAAATAGTAATAGAAAGTCTCCCAATGAAAAAGGCTGCCTATGATCCGACAATCCTAAGGCGCATAATAGAAGAGCAAATGTATAGCATAGCAGTAGCAGGAGCCACCTACATCTTCACAGACGGATCGGTGGACACAGAATATGAGAGTGCTGGCGCTGCTCTTTGCACGGCCAGCGTACAGGCATATTGGAGACTGGGAGGACTAGTATCATCAACCCAAACTGAGCTGTTTGCCATACAACAGACATTCGCATATGTGATTGCACAAAACACTCAAAATGCAATCATACACACAGACTCAAAGGCTGCACTTCAAATACTAGGACAAAAACAGTGGAAAGATAATGTGAAAATAATTACCACCATTTTGTATCTTGGAGCAGTCGCTAAAGGCAAAGGACTCAACATAACTTTAAACTGGATCCCATCCCATATTGGAATCCCATTAAATGAAAAAGCTGATGAAATTGCTAAATTGGCAACTCGTCATCCAGTGATACATAAAACAATTCAACCCAGCCTAGAGAACATAAAAAACATCATCACCAAAAAACTCACATCTCAACAAAGCCTACCTACACCAGAGAATAGCTGAAGGTTCGCCATCTGCAACATGGTATCTTCAGGCAACCAAAATTAGAAAGGTTAAATATCCCAAAAGGAATCCACAGGGAAATAGCAGTTAGGTTATATAGACTACGTCTAGGTTACAGATGCAACTGGGAGATTGGTGAACCCCGACAGAGAGAGTGCATCTTCCGCCAAACTGTCACAGAAAAGCCATTACTTCACTATCTTCTGGAATGTGAAGCAACCAATGATCTTAGAAGAGCTTTAAGAGTTCCTGAATCATGCAGTGGCCACCCTGAAGCCATCAACACAGCCACTCTCCTGGTCAACAAAGGTGTTCAGCAGCTGGACACCCTCATAAAGACTGTGAAGCAGTATCCTCCCCCGCGATAACAGCTTGATGGTTAAATGCAAATTCAGAATACTGAGAAAAATTTTTTTACCACTTACGGGCTATTCATGCCCGTGCCACCTCTTGGGTGGCTTAATCTTTATCAATCAATCAATCAATCAGTATTCCCACAGAGGACGGGAGAGACATCTCCCGCCAACACATCACAAGGCGCAGTGTGGTCACAATGAGACCCAAATGTCTTAAGGTCAGAGCTACTCCACTTGATGGTCATGCTATGGGAAGAAGCAATACTTTAAAGGTCCTGAAGGACGTAACTGGCCTCAAACCCGCTGACATTAGTCAGAAGGTGAAGATATCGTGCTCTACTTTTCATGTGAAGAGGAGCTAGAAAAACTCCTCACTAACGATGCCTTTCTTCGCAAAGAGCACTACCTACATCCTCACTTCCCACGTCACTTCCTGGCCGGAAGAACTGTTTTTACCAGCAGGACCAGCCGGTGGATCGCTGAGCGGCCTCAACATCATATCATAAACAATATCGAGGACGAAAATCCAAACCTGTCGGTATTCAACCTAGAGTTCTGCAACACCGACGAAACATCAATGATGATCACTTTCACCACCATAGGCTGCCACACAAGGATTCTACTGCTTCGGCCTAAAAATACCACCCCACCAAATAAAAAAAGAACGATACCATGAGATCCAGCAGTGCTTTAAGTGCTACGAGCTCTCCCACCCGACCAACAAGTGTCAGCACCCTGTCCAGAGGTACAGGGTGCTGACACCCTGTGCGCACTGGAGCATCACTACTCCATATGCAAGGCAACAGTCCATCACTGCTGGCTCTGTGATGGCAATCACCCCGCAATTTCCTACCGCTGCTCCAGCAGACAGGAAATCATCAAGGCCCAGGTTGAAGCCAAAAGAAACAACTCGTCTACCTCCTCGACCAGAGCCCCAAGCGTTCAACTCACCACCTTAGCTCTCACTAGTCGACCAGAAGACTTTCCGGTCCTACCAACATGTGGCTCCTCCCAGCAGGCGACACAGCCTTCTCATTGGGGACCTAAGGTCCCACAGGCTTCTTCACAGCCCCCTGCATAACGTGCAGGCATTATCCCTGGTCTTCTTAAACTAGCGGAAAGGCTTGCAGGACCAGACAACCAGCGCTTTGTCAGTGAACTAAACGCATTATACATAGACAATGGCCTGGCCCCCATCATAGCCACTAGCGTAAATCTCACTGCCTCCTCTACCATTCCGGAGACTACCACCAGGACGACCAGGTGGTCAACCTCAACACCGACTCCAGAACCGCCCATGACCCTGGCGACACAAACAGAGGTAATTCCTTCTCCAGCTCCCAACACTCCTACCATCACTATCTCAGCAGCCGCACTAGCAGACGTGCTGTCTACAAACGATAACAGCAGATTGATTGATGAAGATTAAGCCACCCAAGAGGTGGCACGGGCATGAATAGCCCGTAAGTGGTGGCCCTTTTGAGCCATTACCAGTATCAAGAGCTGATACTGGAGATCTGTGGAAGGGAAAATAATTGATTGATTGATTGATAAAGATTAAGCCACCCAAGAGGTGGCACGGGCATGAATAGCCCGTAAGTGGTACAATTTTTTTTTTTTTTTTTTTCCCAGTGTTCTGAGGTTGCATTTAACCATCAAGCTGTTATCGTGGGGGAGGATACTGCTTCACAGTCTTTATGAGGGTGTCCAGCTGCTGGACACCTTTGTTGACCAGGAGAGTGGCTGTGTTGATGGCTTCAGGGTGGCCACTGCATGATTCAGGAACTCTTAAAGCTCTTCTAAGGTCATTGGTTGCTTCACATTCCAGAAGATAGTGAAGTAATGGCTTTTCTGTGACAGTTTGGCAGAAGATGCACTCTCTCTGTCGGGGTTCACCAATCTCCCAGTTGCATCTGTAACCTAGACGTAGTCTATATAGCCTAACTGCTATTTCCCTGTGGATTCCTTTTGGGATATTTAACCTTTCTAATTTGGTTGCCTGAAGATACCATGTTGCAGATGGCGTACCTTCAGCTATTCTCTGGTGTAGGTAAGCTTTGTTGAGATGTGAGAGTTTTTTGGTGATGATGTTTTTTATGTTCTCTAGGCTGGGTTGAATTGTTTTATGTATCACTGGATGACGAGTTGCCAATTTAGCAATTTCATCAGCTTTTTCATTTAATGGGATTCCAATATGGGATGGGATCCAGTTTAAAGTTATGTTGAGCCCTTTGCCTTTAGCGACTGCTCCAAGATACAAAATGGTGGTAATTATTTCCACATTATCTTTCCACTGTTTTTGTCCTAGTATTTGAAGTGCAGCTTTTGAGTCTGTGTGTATGATTGCATTTTGAGTGTTTTGTGCAATCACATATGCGAATGCCTGTTGTATGGCGAACAGCTCAGTTTGGGTTGATGATACTAGTCCTCCCAGTCTCCAATATGCCTGAACGCTGGTCGTGCAAAGAGCAGCGCCAGCACTCTCATTTTCTGTGTCCACCGATCCGTCTGTGAAGATGTGGGTGGCTCCTGCTACTGCTATGCTATACATTTGCTCTTCTATTATGCGCCTTAGGATTGTCGGATCATAGGCAGCCTTTTTCATTGGGAGACTTTCTATTACTATTTTGAAAGTAGGCTCTTCCCACGGCGCGGATGTGTTGATACTTTTAATACCCTATTAATATCTCCTTTGTTATGTCCATTCATCCACTTGTAAACCTCTATCATGTCACCTAACTCTTCGCCTTTCCAGTGAATGCGATTTAAGCTTTGTTAATCTTTCTTCATATGAAAGGTTTCTAATTTGGGGAATTAACTTAGTCATCCTACGCTGGACACGTTCAAGTGATATCGCCTTACTATAGAATATCCATTCTATAGTAAGGCGACCAAAACTGAACTGCATAATCTAAATGGGCCTAACCAGTGCAAGATATAGCTGAAGAACCACACCAGGTGTCTTGTTACAAACACTTCGATTAATAAATCCCAGTGTCCTATTTGCCTTATTACGAACATTCATGCATTAATCCTTTTGTTTTAAATTCTTACTAATCATAACTCCCAGATCCCTTTCGTAATCCGACTTCGCAATCTCAACACCATCTAGCTCATATCTTGTAACGCTATCATCATTACCTAGCCTCAGAACTTTACATTTATCAGCATTAAACTGCATCTGCATCTGTATATGAGTGGGATTGGGTGGTTATAAATAGTACCTGCCTCGTAAGGGCCAAAAGGCCTACTGCAGTTACCTAGTTCTTATGGTATTAAAAGTATGAACACAAGACAGATCACGAAACAATGGGTATAAATTGGATATGTTTAGATTTAGGAAAGACTTGGGTAAATACTGATTTAGTAACAGGGTTGTTGATTTGTGGAATCAATTATCGCGTAACATGGAGGAGGTGGGGTCCCTCGGTTGTTTTAAACGTGAGTTGGACTTGTATGTCAGTGGGATTGGATTATTATGAATAGGAACTGCCTCGTATGGGCCAATAGGCCTTCTGCAGTTACCTTTGTTCTTATGTTCTTATACATACATACATACATACATTTTGGATTGATTATTATTTACATTTTTTTTACAAAATGAATTACCATTTTGCCTAAACTGAGGACTTCAATTAATTCTTATTAAAGTGAGGATAATGCTGGTATTCACTGTCACGCAGGACAGAGGGCCATACGCAAGACAATAAGTCTAAACTGTATTCTGAAGCACATATCATGGTTACAATCAATGTTTTAATTAATGTTTGAATATGTGAAAACAACTTTCTATTATGCACTGCCACACAAGGACAGGGATGGGTTCATACGTGATGCAGCTTAGAAGTAATATATATAAAATTGTTCTTCATTCTATAAAATGGATAAGCAAGTTTTGCATAAAATGTTAGCATGTCGTCCAAAACACCTGAGTCAATGAAACATTTACACAGTTTGTGGTACAATAGGCCATGAGGTCTAAAGTCTTTTACGGTTTCGCTTTCAGCAACATAGTGTTCTAGTGAATGCATTAATTAAAGGTTTATCACAGAGTTTACAATCTAAGTATTCTGGTAGTGGCTTAGCCTCACTAACCTGCCAGATGTGTCTATAGCCAAGGCGAATTTGCGCAATGACTACATCCCATTGCCTGATGAAATTCTTTCAATTCATCGAATGAACCAATAGGCCTAAAATTCCAATCTTTCTTACATTGTTAAATTAGTACTCTAATGAGTTTGTGTAGATATATATAGGAGCTGCCACGTATGGGCTAATAGACCCTCTGCACTTTCCTTGATTCTTGTGTTAAGCTTAATAGGCTTCCTAGTCCAGACAATGAAATCGGTGTCAAACCACCACCCACCTGACCTAGTGTGTTTAAAGTAAGGAGAAACTGGCGTCTCTCTCACAAAGGCTCACCATAGCCCGTGCTACATGGACACTTCCTTCTGAGTAGCTAAATCTAAAGCAGCAAACAACGTCGTTGTCTCAGTTGATGACCAACTGCTGAGTGTAGAAGCACCAGTGTCCTCCACAGTGGCCCAAGGCGGCACACAACTTCACCAGTAAGCACCACAATTAATTATTCGACCTTTTATTTGTTTATTTTAAATGAAGGCCTTTTTACACACTGTTATATGTTAATATTATCTCAATTTTCATCTTGAACATATCCAACTTTTTCCTTTGTATAGGCTCAACACATTTTATCTTTTGAAAAATATATTTATAGAAAAATGTGTATTAACAGAATTAGTATAATTTACGTATATATTATATATTTAATAACGTTTCACAATTTCCGAGTTAACGTTTCGCTTTTGTGTGCAACAGCGATGGGGTGGTTCCTGATTGAGCGAATGGCTAGGATGCTGTACTTGGTCCACCCGAGCAGGTCAACCTTCAGGCATATTGAAGAAGTCCCCGAATACGTTCAAGAGGTACCTTTATTGTTAACATTTGCATCATATTGACTAAATCAACTACATAATCGAAATATTTCTGCATGTAAGTTCGCATCTAAATGTCAGCTAAGATGTGAGTTTAGTATATTAACATAAGACAGTTATAATAAATCTGTGTATTTCAGGCAGTTCCACTTGTCGTAACGATTGTCTTTGCGGAGGTGATAGCGCGCTACCTGATGGGCCGCCCTGCCAGAGTCAACCAAGTTTTCTCGTCTTTTGGAATTGGCATCCTTCACGAGTCTGCAGGGTAAGGGAGGGAACGCACTGTTGCGTTCGGAGGGAGGCTTAAAGGTTTTAAATAGTAATAATAATATGTATGTTTAACATGTTAAGTACATGAGTACTTAACTTCGAAGAAAATTAATTTCATGAACGTCTGTGCTTTCAGATTAGTGACTGCATCGTTTGGTGTGGCAAGCTACCAGATGCTCTACCAGTACCGCCTGTGGGAACTACCCTGGGACTCGCCTTATACCTGGTTTGGCGCCTTCATATTCGTTGACTTCTGCTACTATTGGATCCACAGAGCTAACCATGGTATGTTAGCTCTGTTACCTGTTAACTGTTAACGTAAAACGTTAACTGTTATCTTGGTCAATTATCCATGTAAAGGTAGTGTGCGATATTAAGCTGTCCGGCTGACAACACATACCATCATTAAACTCATTATTTGTTTCTCCACCTTCAGAACTGAATGTCCTTTGGGCAATACATCAGGTCCACCACTCTTCTGAAGACTTCGACTTTGCCACGGCGACACGCATATCAATGTTCCAGCGACCCGCCAATATGTGTTGCTACCAACCTCTAGCTCTACTAGGATTTCCGCTACCCTCTGTCGTTGTCCACATTGCTTTAAATTATGTGTTCCAGATTTGGGTGCATACAGAGTACATTGGCAGCCTCGGACCAATAGGCTGGATTTTCATGACACCTTCCCATCACCGCGTCCATCATGGTAGGTCTGGTGCAATGCTTCTACTTTTTTATGCCTCCAACCCAGCATAATGCCTCCGTTCGTTCGTTTTTATGCCTATGTTCGTTTGTAACTAATGAAATAAAAGTAGAATTATTTTATCTGAAAGATTTATGTTTAGCATAATACTTTAACAGACTAATTGTTTATATCCAGGAGCTAACAAGTGGTGCCTGGATAAAAACTACGCCAGTGTTTTAATCATCTGGGACCGCATCTTTGGCACCTTTGAGGGAGAGAGAGACCAGGAGGAGATAGTCTACGGCTTGACACAGCAGCCCCAGACCCATAACGTTCTCTGGCATCAGGTATGTTATCAACTATTTTACTCATTTTGCCGAACTCATGCATAAGCATGTACGATAGAATATCTTTTAACTAGTGGACTTAAAAACATTTAAATAAGTACTCTAAATATTTTTACTATATTTAAATTAAAATTACTATAATTATAATTAAAATTTTACTATATAAAAGTAATATATATATTTATATATTTACTATATATATTTACTATATCTAAATATTTAATATATTAAATATTTTTTCTGTACACTTTTGTTTTTAGGTGATCATAAATTCATTCATAACATTTATCCATCTGATATAAATATAGCTCTTATGTATATCGTGCTTGGAGTTTCCCCAATATTTTCTTGAACTCGCCATCATTTTGTGGTAAGCGGCCTTTGTAAATCTGTTTTACATATTAGAAATTTATCTGCACAGTTCTTCTACTTTGCTGAAGTTTACCGGAAGGCAAGAAGCATGAGCAGTTGGGGAGACTCACTGAGGTCTGTGTTCTACGGCCCCGGCTGGGCCCCGGGGACGCCTCGTCTAGGGGACCCTCTCACCTTCACCGACGTCCAGGCTCCCAGGCCCAAGTACGACCCCCAACTGCCACTGTGGAAATTTATGTATGTCTCCACTCACATGGCGCTGTCGTTCATCGCTCAACAGCTGATGTGCTTCAACTTCCAGGTAAGGCCTTTACAGTTTCTTGTCTCCATTTGCTCTTAATTCAGAGTTTTTGTCTTCATTACGCACCTTGTTTGCTAATTATTGACATTTAAACGAACAAAGTCCGTGATGGAGGCATGGGGAATTGTGTGAAACCCCAATTTGGGATCCTAGTGAGGGCAGTAGCACTCCCGGTTGCAATTCTTTTGACCATGTTCAGTTGACTAAGGCGAATTTGGGAACATCCCATGCGCTGGGTCGAATCCTCATCACGTCCCTTGTAGATTTGTTCATTTGATGTATTACGTTATTGTGATTTCTGTATGTATTCACATTTACTTCAACTATGCTCATAAAGTTCAAGTAAATTTATTGAGATAATTTAATACTTCCCACTGCCACGTCGGTTCCATCTGTTATGTATGTATGACCGAGGAACACCCTGCATCTGTCTGGTGACGTTTTCCTTTTGAGACCTCAAATGACCCGGTCCCGTCTGGCATTGATCATTACAATTCGTTTCTCATCTCACTCTCGGTTTCACTTTTTACCTGTATTATAATTTCTTTTTATTGGTCCTCGCTCACCTGAAAAGGCCTGCACGCATAGCAGTCTCCCATTGGTTCTCCCAGCAGCCTCTCCTAAGGTTTCCCAAAGTCAAGAAAACTGTTAATTTAACGTGTCCTCTCCTAACCAAAGGAACCAAATCAGAAAACGGGACAGTGCTTCCCCACGAGCTTTCTTCCATTTCTTGGCTTTTATAATGCATACGATGTTCTTTGTAAGAGAAGAGTTCTAAGAGTTCCCAGAGGTTCTCCTGTTGCTGAGGCAAACCGCCTTCTCCATATTCTGACAGACAATGTGATATTATTTGATCTTACTCAATTTGCTTAGCATGTGGTCACACATTCTCAAGAGCACTCCACGACACATCCGCCTAGCACCTAAGTCTGATACGACTACCGTCCTATCTTCACTTAGGGAGGCGAGCAAATTAATTCAGAATTTACAGCAAATTATATTAATCCCACAAGTTCAACCAATTTTTAGCTTTCTGATAATTTTAAATAATCAACGAAATTATGGGTCGAAGAAATGCTGGATGCATAATGTATGTAAGTACATTATGAGGCCCTACAAGAATATTTAGAATTAGTATTAGATTTAATAGAGCAGAATTAGTTTAGATTTATCGTAAATCAAAGTTATTTATGTAATTAGTGTCGGGTAATGTAGTAATATATATTATTTGTGTCCCTCAGATATTATCCTTGGAGGCGGTTGTGACGTCCCAGATCTTCATATTCGTGACAGTGGGTGTGATGTCAGCCATGTATGATGGGTGGTTGTGGGCGCCAGTGGTAGAGGCTGTGCGCTGTGCTGCTGTGATAGCCTACTCCTCCACCACATCCATTACTGCCATCCCAGATGTGGACACTGCCCTCTTGCTCTACTTTACTGCTTCCCTTACCCTCTGGATCTCAAAAGCACTAACCATAGTCCTAGGCACTAACCTAACCAATAAGACCATGCAGAACATACCGAAATTATAAAATCTCGAATTAGGAGCCTTTCCATGCAGATCGAAATGATTTCCATACAAATCGAAATGCTAAATTGTTCTTGTATTCTCTTTAATGAATCCACAATATCAAACTGGTACCATTTAAATTTTGCCTTCATTATCTCACATTTGCTGATAACAGTAGTTTTGTACCTGAATGGAATACAGGCAATTTAATTCTTTCACACAATTTCACATTCGGGAGTAATAATTCAGAAGAGAAGTTGTAATTGTGAATCCAAATTATATAATGCAAACTAAGGTAAACTGAGTCATTTACTGTCTGAATTAGTACTTAATTGTCTAGGAAATTTCATAAACACCCTAAGTTTGAATGGTCATCTGCCGGTTAACTAGAAGCCTACTAATTACCTGATGGCCTCATGTATGACAGTTTGATTTTAATTCTCCAGCTGATGACTTTAATATCTGTTAGGATTAAGTTATTTTGTTGGATTAATTATTACTTAGGTGAATAATACTTCGAGCAGATGCTCTTTTGTAAATGGTACATAGTAAATGGTGCATTGTAACTTATTACTTAGATTAGGTGAATACAGTGTAAATGTCACCGATAACCCGGTGTGGTATAATTCGGTAAATAAAAGCCATGTGGATCACCAGTTTGTTTCTCTTCCCACCCAATTATAACAATATCAAACTTACAACTACAACTTACGTTCATTATTTCTCAGGAAGCAAATAGTCTTGAGCCCAGTCTTACTTGAATTTCGATTTTGTCCTGCAGCCTAACAGTTATTAAAGTTATGTATAAATAAATACATGTGGAATATACATGAAATACATTAATAATAAATACATGGTGTTGACACACAATGTCAACATTCAGCCAGAACACATTCTCAACCTCAACACGCTCTCATAACCCCAACATACACTCAACCTCACCACACTCAATCATCCAGTAATAACCAGCACTCACTGATATAATGAGATACAAAACAGTTACTAAACGCCCAGGGGACGGGGGGGGGGGGCTCTGTTTATATCTCTCCCTCTCTTTCTCTCTTTGGAGGATTTACTTATAATGTTGTAGGTTTTAACTTTCCTGTTAGTTTATGGCTTATATCCATAAATGAACTCATTAAACTAATGAGTTCATTAAATTAATATTATTTAGTGCCCTTTTGTCTGGGTTCTGAATAGATGAAAATAGTATGCTCAAGTAACTTTATATATCAACTTAAGTCAATATCTTAACACTTGAGTTAAACTTTATGAGCCATTTTCTGGAACATTCCTCAAGTTTGTCCAAGTCGTCTTGTAGTCTCTTTCTAAGAATGGTCTCCATTCTTGCATTCTGAGAACGACATGAAATGGAATCCACATGAAATAGACTCTGTTATCACCATTAATAATTTTTTGGTATTTTTGTTTAGCTTTATTAAAAGAGCACAATTAGAGATGCTCGGAGAATCACCTATAATTAATACATTAAGTTTGGATTCTTATAGACATTTCAACGCAAGAAGTAAGGCAAATAAGACGGTCTGAAGACCCACTTATTTATACAAACTCTCCACTTAAAATGTAAGCCATCACCCATTGTCAACAGCACCTGTGGGGACGGTTTAAGGGGACGATCAAGATATCCACTAGATTTGAACGATATAGTTAATGATCTAAGGATATTATATATTATATTATACTACTGAAAACTCACACCCCAGAAAGAGACTATATTATACTAATATATTATCAATATATTCTGAGGCAGTGGGCTTTGCCTCAAGACGAAGTTTAATATAGAGCACAAATACCATGGGCAAAACGTACAATCACAATACACAAAGAAATCACAATATCGTGACATATCAGTTTAAACTATATACAGTTAACAAATCCACAAGGGCCGTGATGAGGGATCAAACCTACGTCCGGAAAGATCCCAGACGCGCCTTACTCGACTGCGCCACAAGATGGTAAAATAATTGCAACCTGGAGTGCTACTTACCCTCACGAAGATACCGCAGTTTGTTCTTCGGAGAAGCTTGTTGATAATGTCATTGTGACTTATACATAATTTACATGAGTTCTCTAGATTATTATACTTCTTAAAAGCATTAGAATTTTTAGGAAATTCATTGTGTGTGGGGACAGGCAGTCACGTTAGGTCTATATCAGTCTGTACCCATCCCCGTCTAATTTCTCAGACATTAATGAAGAAAACTAATCACCTAAAACTAATTCAAGTACCTATGTGTAGATGTCAACCCTAATTTACCCAAAAAGTCAGTCTTTATTGTGACGGTAAAGCGTTGGTGTTCGGCTGTTTCAATAGCTGGGGGCAGGGCCTCGTCACATAATAAAAAAAAAGAAGATCGTTTGCTCTTTTGTCTGTGGTAAGGTAATGGGAAGACACACAAAACACAAAGTATAAACAATGAAATTTTAATTACTCTAGAAAACAAGATATGAATAAAGAGAATCTCTTGGCTTACGTAAAATTCAAAACAAGTCAACAAACAAAACAACATGAATAATTAATGGCAGTAAAAATTTACTCTAAGACAATAAAGTGCAGGTTATAGTGATAATAATATAAATCAAATCAGGTGCTGAGAATACTGGCTTCAAGCTGCCACCTCCCTTAGTACACGACAGCCAGAGCTTTTGTCTACTATAGCGCCTTGGGCAGTGGGGACATGGCCGCTTCCCCTTACCTCACGCCTGGTCAGACGCCTGAAGTGGTACCCCGGGCGCTGGAACTTTAGCCCCTATTGCCTCCGTTCCCTAAAGCTGTAATTCCCCTGTACAGCTTGGACACGGTGGCACGAACGGACCACTCGCATACCACTGTACAGATGCCTCAGTGATTGGTGGTACCAGTGTTACATACAGTGTAGAGGACTATTAAGTGTGTGTGTGTGTGGATAAAGTAGGTATCAGTGGCACTCTCTACACCTGTCACTCTGGTCGGAGCCACACTACCCTCAGCAGTGTTGCCAGCTGACCGCGTATACACCTGCGTTTGCTTGTAAGTGTCTGAACTATTCATCTTGTCTCTGCACTATGATTAGTAGCCGCTGTTGTTTTGGGTCCAGGCCATAGCCTGAAGTGCTACTCTGTGGTAGAAGCTGACGTGTATTGTCACTTCATGTTGTGACTTTGGCAACATGGCCACTTCCCTCCCGCCTTATGGGGTCACCCACAGCGACCCTTCCCAAAATGCTTCAGACGCATTTGCGTCCACTTCGGCCACCTCCCCGCATGACTTACAGCATGGCCAATCACTCCATCCCAGTATAGCCAGGTATGAGGACACCAGCTCAAGTGATGAAGCAGCCTCGGATGGTGGTTTTACTGTATACAAAAGCCGGAAGACCTTACGTAATGAGAGGAAGTTAAGGGAAGGTAATAATTCTGTCAAGACGACCAATGTCACCCAACGACGGGGGGGGGGGGGCACCACGACCCACCCTGGCACCCCGTAATAAATATGCCAGGCTGGCATTTCCATCTCAAGTTACCAGTGACCAGAGGTACGCCTGGATGAGACGGGACCTTCCTAGCCATTTTCCTTACCCCATTGACCTCATAATCCCTAGACACGCCTCGCCCTACATCTATGTAGCCAGGTCCGATGAAGTCACCATCTCGGCCCTACTCCAAGGTCGAGTGGGTGGCATCACATTCAGTAAAGCAGACTCTCCTGAGAGGTCCAGGAGGTACAGACCTTGTCACATCCTACCCTCATGACCTTGACATCTCCCATGCGAAAGAACTACCAGGTGTGCACAGTGCAAGACGCATCAAGTCTGGAGGCAAGCCACTCAACAGGATTGTCATCGTCTGGAAACATGAGACACCGCCCCCCAATCATTACACGTTCCTAGGCCCCTACCGGCCAGCCTGCCCCATAACACGCTGGGTGTCCTCAGCGGTCATGTGTTTTAAATGTCAACACTTTGGTCACGTAGCCAAACACTGTCAATCTTCAGGCACCTGTGCCTTCTGTGCAGCCAATCATCTCACTAAAGACTGCCCCAATAAAGACCACGCCCCTGGGACCGATGAGACCTCATCCTCAGCCACCAAGCACAAGTGTTCCAGGTGCTTGCGGGAGGGAGTGACCGCCTGGCACAAGGACTGTGTCAAGCGGCCTCTCCCGTACAGCACAGTGGGGCAACCCTCCACCACCCCTGTCAACCCCCCCACCCGGGGTGGCCCCACCACTACACCTACCTACACTAAATCTGCGGTACCAGATTTCTTTATTTGATAATAATAGACCTAACGGGTTTTATAAGACGTCTTTGCATTCTGGACGGTATCGATTCGAAAAAAGTACAATACAATAGGGGCGGGGTAGTACACTACCCGCCCCCTCACCCGGGATGACCCCACCACCGTTCCTGACGCCAACAGCCTGACAACCTTCCCTGGCCTACCTGGGAAGCCTGACGCCAGCCTGCAGAGGGAGGTGTTAGAACTTCCAGCTCGCATGAACAAAATAGAAATTACCGTCAATAAGCTCCAAGAAACACTCACGAAGATTGAAAATGGTCTCAACAGCATTTATGCTAAGATCACCATGGACGACCCGAGTCAGTGTTCAAACGATCATCTCGCCAGCCCGAGGAGTGAAGCGAACGTCCGAGTCTCTAGTGAAATGCCTTCTAGTGATGTAAGTGTTGACCCGTCTCCAGCAAGTATTGACCCCCCCTCCAGTGCTATAAGTGTTGACACGTCTCGAGCAAGTCTTGACGCCTCCTCCAGTGCTGTAAGTACCGTTGTGTCGAGAGAAACATATGAAAACCCGTGTATCTTAGATGTATTTAACAAATTCATTCAAGAACTCATTCAAAACAATACCGCTTGTGTGTCTACGATTCCTGACGAACATGAAATGATTGTAAATGATAGGAAAAATACAGGCAACCAGCTGAACTTGAAACAGGTGAAAGAACTCTTTGCCATTAATGACGGTGAACAATTGGCATTTGTAAGCAATAGTCTACAACTTGTGAATCTTATAAACACTTCTCTTAGTCAGGTTTATGAACACCATTACCCACGACCAACTCACTCTTAAATTTCTCACGTGGAATGTGAGAAGCGTGCGAAGAAGGCTGTTTGATCTAATGATGTACGCTGGTGCCAACAACATTGATGTACTGTGCCTGCAGGAACCATACACTGCAAACACAAAAAATAAAACGCCACCCAAACTCTCAGGTTATGTAGCTTTCTCAAATGTTGGTTCCCATGATGTCGGTATCTTGACGTATGTTAAAAGTAACCTAGTGTGTAAACATGTTAAAAACCACAAAAGTGACGACTCATATTATCAGCAGTTTCAGATTGCTACAGCGATCGGGTTTCTTAACTTAGTTAATGCATATGTAAGGTGTGATCAAATGGTGGAAGCTTCTCTCCCAAAAATTACCAGCAGCTCTCAAACCATTGTAATGGGTGATTTTAATGCTAGACACACTAGCCTGGGTGACACCAAAACAAACAGGAATGGCAGAGTCTTTGTAAAATACTTAAGAGATAATAACATGTCCGTGTTCAACTTTGACTCCTCTAACGTCACACACCTCAGGGGTAGCAGGATTGATTATGTCATTGGTCACGGTCTCATTGATAATGCTGTCGGAGGATCAATTGTTCATGAATTAGTTAGTGATCATTTTGCCATATTCAGTTCATACACTATCAATAATGTCAAACCCCTAAGCTTTGGAAAAAAATTATTAATATCCCTGAAAATTTACACATGCTCTTCAAATTCCGCATTTCCGAATGGTGTAACACTTACTGCTTTACTACCGTCAATGCATTTACTACCGACATGCTGCTTCAGCAATATGCAAGCACTGCTAGTATAAGCAGCCTGCCCCCAGATGTGCAAAACTATCTGGTTAGTACTAAAATAAATCGTAACTTCAACATTGAAATTGCCTGTAGTGAAATAGGGCCTGATGATAACTATGGCATAACCCCCTTTGAAATTAAAAATGCACTCAAGAAAGGTAAGGCTACCTCTCTGTTACGAACCCGGATCCAGCGTCCGAGCACGGAGCAGTGACGACCGCGCCATCTGTGGGTCAGCTCCCGAAACCCCCTCCAAACGGACGACGACACCTGGTGAGGACGACGTGTACTGGCTACGAGGGCCAGTTTCCAGTCCCGTTCAGCGCTCAACACAGCCGCTGCTGACCTCTGGTGAGGTGATCCTCAGACAACAGCGCCATCTATGGAGTGGATACGTCGGGCGTTTGTGTCTGAGCCTGTGAGTGAGGTGTTTTAGTGTCCCTGTTATTGATGACGTGTCTACTTACAGAGTCGACCTGGGACTGCTGTAAAGGAAGTTGAGTCAGTCTATCCGAGGCAGCCGTCCCCATACCTTGTGCCTTGCTGCAGCAGCTGTGAAGTCGTCTCCCGGAAGAACACTGTGGTGTTACCCTGCCAGTGGAGTGGCAGTAGAAGGATTGTCTTACCTGGGACCGACTGCTGGAAACGGTTATCCACTGGGGTATTGAGGACAGGAGAGTGATTGGTGGTATCACACGAGGCTCCTGACTAGGGCGCTACCCTAGTAACGTTCGTGGAGTGGCCTGACCAGCGTGGCTGATCCAGAACCTGCCAGCAGACCTGCTGGACTTGTGGTTGACGGCCTCCACGGCGGTGCCCCAGTGGACCTGTGTTTTGGCTGACCTGTGGCCAGGGTAGACTCAGCTTGGTCGAAGGATTCGTCAAGAGACCACGAGGATCAAGAGCACCGAGGACTCAGCACCGAGAGTCTGGATCCAGAGTCTTCAGTAGAAGACGATTGTGTATTTACCCTGTACAGTGTTAATACCCCTCCCCCTGTGCACTCTTTTATTTTTTTTTTTTTTTGAGATATATACAAGAGTTGCTACATTCTTGTACAGCCACTAGTACGCGTAGCGTTTCGGGCAAGTCCTTAATCCTAAGGGTCCCTGGAATACGATCCCCTGCCGCGAAGAATCGTTTTTTCATCCAAGTACACATTTTACTGTTGCGTTAAACAGAGGCTACAGTTAAGGAATTGCGCCCAGTAAATCCTCCCCGGCCAGGATACGAACCCATGACATAGCGCTCGTGGAACGCCAGGCGAGTGTCTTACCACTACACCACGGAGACTGCTTTATATATATTATTTATTTGGTGATGGTAACAATTATAGTCTTAAGTTCTTAACTTTCTTTCCCTTCCCCCTTTAAGTTTCTTGCATCACGGATCACATCCCTTGAAAGCCACTACTGGCTTGGGGTCGGATACAACTTCCTCTAACAACATCAGAGTAAGAACCCCGTTGCGTCCCGAGAGGGCCGTAACACTCTCCTAGAGAGGATGGCATCACATACAACACCATGAGAGTACTTGCTGAGCTGCCAAATAGCCCTTTGCTAGAATTGTTTAATCAAAGTCTAAGGCAGGGTGTTTTACCTGACCGCTGGACACAGGGACTCATAATACCCATACCCAAGCCTAATTCACAAAAATTTAGACCCATTTCTCTGACGTCGTGCATGTACAAAGTTCTTGAGAGAATTATTCTTGACAGACTAATGTTTCAAATCAAGCCTCACCTTGCCCCTAACCTGTGTGGTTTCCTTCCTGGAAGAAGCACACAAACTTGCTTTGCTGAGTATTTTATCAGAGGGGGACCAAACTCTCAGGCGGCATTTATTGATCTCCAAACTGCTTTTGATACAGCAAACAGAGAAATAATCCTAGAACAGCTAGCCTCTTTTGGAGTTAAGGGAAGACTGTTGACATGGCTCAGGGGGTACCTGAGTAACAGAACCGCCTCAGTCCTTTTCAAGGGGGTCAAAAGAAAACTCTGTGCACCCTTTGAGTTGGGTACACCCCAGGGTGGAGTGCTAAGTCCCACACTGTTCAATGTTCTGATGCACAAATTAACAATTGATATTCCCACACTACCTGACGAAGCCGTCATTTGTTATGCCGATGATATATGCATTGTTGCAAATTCCCAAACTAGACTGCAAGCTCTACTTGATTCATTCGCTGCTAAAAGCATTGAATGTGGTCTTGTTATCTCTATAACTAAATCCAGAGTTCTCCATCCCAAAGAGAAAACTCATGTCCCTATAGCTTTCAAGGTCAACAACCAGAACATTGAAACGTGTGTGCAGCACAAATACCTTGGAGTTGGTATTAACAACATTGTAAATGATCTACACCGTAGGTTAAAAGAAAGACTAAAACCATTGAGAACACTTACTGGTAAGAATATTGGTATCAATATTAAATATGCTAGACTATTCTATATGATGTTTGTTAGATCTCTCGTTGATTATAATGCTCTGCACTTAATTAATTTCCCCTTCTCTGTGTTGGACAAACTTGAAGTAGTACAGAATGAGGCCATGAGGATAATTCTTGGTGCCCCAAGATGCACAAGAATCATCAACATGAGGGAAGAACTGAAGCTTCCAACCATACTAGAGAGAATAATGCAAGTTAACACTACCTTTTGCCTTAAAGTCATGAGAGATCCTACATCTCCTGCATTGCTCAGAGACAAATTATTTAGTGCTGTTAACACCCTTTTGACTGGTGCCGACATACCAACTTACTCCTTTTATGATAATTGGCTGAGAAACAATGACTGTCAGTGTCAGGTTAAACAACTGGCTGACCTCCACACAAGCAGAACTAGCAGCATTACATTTAGCAACCAGCACATTAAAAAACATTGGAGGAGGAATAATATTCTGCGATTCAAAGTCTGCTCTTCAAGCGATCGAAAACTTCTCTTGGAAGATCGACAGCAAGAACCTCATACTCCCAATTATAAATGACCAAATTGATGCACAGAGTAAAGGGTCTCGAATCTCCTTTGTATGGATACCTTCACACATAAATATAACCCATCATAATGAGACAGACATTGCAGCCAAATTAGCGTGTAACAAGTTTGAAGTTGAATTAGATCTAGGTATCCCCATCTCTGCTGTCAAAACTGTATTGGTCCAAACATTCAGATCTGATAGGAAAGAACTTACTGACTCCCAACGACCTGAAAGTACTAGTATAAAAAACTATGATTTGTTAAGATCTGAAACCTACATCTATGGACAGCACAAAACGTCCACTAGACTGTGCGACACAGCGGTTGCAAGGATCAGGTTGGGTTACCGTTACCTGTGGCAGGTGGCTGCAGGTGACGGGTCTCCCAATCCTGAGCACTCCAGTTGCAAACTCTGTGAGCAGGAACTACGGCATGATCTCCCGCACTATATCACTGAATGCCCAGTTATTAGACCTTTCAGACCAGTTGGCATGAGGTACCTGGAGCTTTGCAATTACTTTCCCCCTCCCCGCTCAGCTCGTTGTCGCCGTGTGGGGGCTTCGTGGGCGGCTGCCGGAGTGTGATGCTCCTTCGGACAGTCCTCTGTCCTTTTCTAGCCTTGTGCTCCTGCTGCCGTCCTCTCCAATTCTGCTGGGCACCTTTTCCTTTTCCTTCTGTTTCGTTTTTCTCCCCCCTCTTCTCCTATCTGCTTGCCGTTTCCTGCCGACCTTTTGCTCGTTCTGGTTCTTCCATGGACTTCTTCTATTTTGACGCCCGGGTGCTTGAGGAGGCATACTCATGCACCCGTAGAACTGCAGTACCCGACGTCGAGAGCGAGGGGAACCTTTTATTGTCAATCCCCACTTCGTCACTGAACCCGATCTCGACGGACTGTCGGTTTCTTAAGGTGGCGTTTGTGGGGCATATACTCACGACGCACCCCTAGGAGGCCCCGACAAGATCGGCGATAGCTTCTTGTTGGGTGTCCTGCCTCTAATTGTGGCTCCATGGTGGGTGTGGGGGCACATTCGTGAGTGAATTTTTCTTTTCGTCACGATGAAAACCCCTGTTTCGGCTGCTTCTAGCTTCCCTTCTCAGGCTCGTGGGGTGGGCGACCAAGCCCCCGAGTCGGTCCGTATTGGAAGACCGGGCTCTGTAGCCTCCGCTGCATTGGGCCCCGACCTTGCTCCTCCTTTGGCCTCTCTGACTCCTTTCCCTGGCTCCCTTCCCTCCTCTGTGGTTGGGTCGAGCCCCAAGCCCCCAGTGGTGACTACCTCGTCCCCTGGCGCGGCTCCTTCTCTAGTTGTAACTACTGCGCCTTTTAACCCCTCTCTCTCTGGTGGTTCTCACCGCCGTCCTCGTCACGGCCGCCCTCGCTCGATTCCTTCCAGTTCTGCTACCTATCAAGCCTTGTTTGGTCCCGCTTCGTGGGCCAAATATTTTGATCTCCTCCCTCTTGATTCTGCGCCTCCTGACGATTTCTCCCTTCATCGACATCTCATTGATTCCGTGGATGCCTCCATTACTTTCAACCCCACTCGTCTCGGTACACGTGTCGTTGCTGCTCCTTCTCAGGATGCTGCTTCCCGCTTGGCTGCCTTGTCCTGCCTTGGCGAGACCCCCGTTCGGGTCTCGAAAAACGCTCAGTTGAATGCCAGTGTTGGCACTATTTTGCTCCCGCCCCATGTTGCAACCGGTGTTCGGGACCTGCGCGACTGCCACGACGATATTCGACATATCCTCGCTGCCCAGGGCCATTCTATTCTCCAGGTGGACACGTTTACTCGTCCCCCTCGTGGTCGTCGCCGTCAACCCCTCCGGGTTGTGAAGATTACCTTTGATGGTAGGACCCTTCCACCCTCTGTCATTCTTGCTGGTGCCAGGTGCTCTGTCCAGGAGTACATTCCTTCTCCTCGGCTCTGCAACAAGTGCTGGAGGTTTGGGCATGGTGCCCTCCGCTGCTCCGGGACTGTCTCTCTCTGTCCTTTGTGTGGTGGCGAAGGTCACTCTAAGTCGGAGTGCACTTCTCCCCAGGCTCGTTGCCTCAACTGCGGTGAGGCCCATCCTACCTTCTCCCGTGCGTGTGTCCATTACAAGCTTGAGGCAGCCGTCCTCAACCTGAAGCACCGGGAGCGTTTATCTTTTCCTGAGGCGAGGCGCCAGGTTCGCCGGCTCCTGCCTTATGCTAATAACTCTTATGCTCGCGTGTTGCGCTCTTCCTCTCCTCGTCCTTCCCGCCTTCCTCAGACTCACAACCGTTTCCGGGCCTTGGACCCTGATGCGCCCACTGCCCCCTCCTCTGTTCCTTCGGGTTCTCTCCCGAAGGATCCTCCTCCTGGTCCTCTGTCTGGGGTTCCCCTTCCTTCTACCCGGTCTGTCGTGTCTTCTGTGTCTTCTTCCTCGTCCCCCTCCGGTCCTCCTTCCCATCCTCTTCCTCCATCTATCAGCTCTCCCCACTGCCTGTCGGTGCGGGCAGATGTCCATCGCTCTCCTACCGGCCGTCGTGTGTGCTCTCGTTCGGCTTCTCCGGTTGAGACACTGGAATCCGTTGCCTGGTACGTAGTTGCTGGGACACCGGTCTCTTTAAGTCAGAAGCGTAAGCCTGGCTCCTCTCCTTCCTCTTCCCCGGCGGGTAAGAAGGCTTCGCTTTCTTCCTCAGCTCCTCCTTCTGGCTCTGTTGCTCCTTCCCCTCCCGTTTCAGTGCTTGCGCCCCCTGTTCCTGCTATGGAGGTTTCTTTGGACCCTGCTTCCCTTTCGGTTGCTGCTCTTGCTGGGGTGCGCTCCCCTCTTTCTACTCCCCCTCCTCCTGCTGCTGTCCTTGACGGATCCTCTCCGTTGTCTCCTCCTCTTCCTCCTCCTCCTCCTCCTCCGGACCCTGCCCGCCCGCCTCTGATCTGTTCTCCCGTTTCCTTCCCTCCGTCTTTGCTCAGTTTACCCATGCCCCCTAACCCTGACTTTGCTGACCCTGATCCCGACCCTGATATTCTTTAACGTGCTCTGTTGCTCTTTCGCCTTTGTTTCTTCCTTGTTCTCTGTTTTTGTCCTTTTTCTTCTCGTCGTTGTCCATTCTTCAATGGAACGTTCGAGGTTATTACGCCAATTTCCTCGAACTCCAACTTCTGGTTTCGCGGTTTTCGCCCCTTTGTGTCTGTCTCCAGGAGCCAATGCTTGGTGCTCGTCCTGGTCGTTTTCGTGGCTATTCCTTTCTCTCCCCCCCCCCAGCCATTGCTGGGGCTTCTAATTCTTCTGCTCTCTTGATTCGGGCTGATGTTCCCTTTGTTCCTTTACTTTTTCCTTCGCCTCTCCATTGTTCTGCTGCTCGTATCTTTGTGGGGAAATGGTACACAGTTTGTTCCATTTATCTCCCCCCGAGTGTCCCGCTCTCTCTTCCTGATTTGAAACACCTCCTAGACTCCTTGCCGGAGCCTGTGCTCCTGCTGGGTGACTTCAATTGTCGTCATTCTCTTTGGGGTGACGTTCTGACGAATACCCGGGGTCGCCTCCTTGAGCCGTTTCTCCTCTCTTCTTCCCTGTCTCTTCTGAATTCTGGTGAGCCCACTCATTTGGACTCTCGAACTCGCACCCTTTCTTGTCTTGATCTTTCTCTCTGCTCTTCTTCTCTTTACTTAGATTTCACGTGGCAGGTTCTTGATGACCTCCATGGAAGTGATCATTTCCCCATCCTTGTTTCCTTTTTCTCTTTTCGCCCTTCCCTCTCTTTCCCTAGGTGGCAGTTTGCTAAGGCGGACTGGACCCTATTTTCCCTCAGTGCTACTCTCTCTGACCTCTCCCTTCTGCCCCTCTCTCGCGCTCTCCTCCTTTTTCATGACACTGTCTTCGACGCTGCCCTCCGCTCTATTCCTCGCTCTTCCTCTCGGGGTCCACGGAAGTGCGTTCCCTGGTGGAATGCGGACTGTGCTCGGGCTGTCCGCTGTAAGCGTGCAGCCTGGAAGAAGCACCGCCGTAGGCAGACGACCGATTCTTTTCTTTTCTTTCGGAAAGCAAGTGCGGTGGCCCGTAGGGCCATCCGTACGGCTAAACGTGAATGTTGGGCATCTTATGTCTCGACAATTACGTCCGAAACCCCTCTGGCCCAGATCTGGAAGCGTATCCGCAAGATAGCGGGTAAGTTCGTTCCCGATGTTTCACCGGTCCTTCACCTCCATGATACTCTTGTGGCGGACCCGTTGCAGGTCGCTTCCGAACTGGGTTCCCACTTTTCTTCTGTTAGCTCTGGTCTTCATCTTCCCCAATCTTTCCTTCTTCGTAAACCTGTCCTTGAGTCTCGTCCTTTAGATTTCTGCACTCATCTTCAGCTTCCCTATAATGATCCCTTCTCTCTCTCTGAACTTCGTTCTGCCCTGGCCCTCTGCGGTTCTACGGCGGCGGGCTCCGATGGTATTCATTATGAGATGCTTCGCCATCTCCCTCCGAGCACGTCTCAGTATTTACTGAGTCTGTATAATCGGATCTGGGAGTCGTCGTCAGTCCCTGAGGACTGGCTCGATGCCGTTGTCCTCCCTGTTCGCAAACCGGGGTCTCTGGGTACTTCCCCTAAGGACTTTCGCCCTATTGCTCTCACAAGTTGTGTCTGCAAACTCTTTGAACGTATGGTTAACGTTCGTCTGATGTGGTTCCTGGAACACCATCACCTCCTCTCCCCTTCTCAATTTGGTTTCCGCAAGTGCCGCAGCACGACAGATGTCCTGGTGAACTTGGAGGTCTATATTCGTACTGTTTTTGCTGCGAAGACCTCCGTTGTTGCCGTCCTTTTTGACCTAGAAAAGGCTTACGACACCACTTGGCGTTATCATATCCTATCTCAACTTCATTCTTTTGGCCTTCGTGGTCATCTCCCTCTCTTTCTCCGCAGCTTCCTCTCTCGTCGTTCCTTTCGGGTGCGCCTTGGTACCGCTCTGTCTCCCTCTTTTCAGCAATACGAAGGTGTGCCCCAGGGTAGTGTTCTGAGCACTACTCTTTTTCTGGTTGCCCTCAATGGTCTTCTTTCCTCTCTTCCTTCTGGTGTCTTCTCCGCTCTCTATGTCGATGATCTTACCCTTTGTTGTCAGGGTGATGATTCGCCTCTCCTTCAACGCCGGCTTCAACTTGCAATTGATGCCGTGTCGTCTTGGGCCACAGGTCATGGCTTCAAGTTCTCTACTTCTAAGACTTGTGCCATGACTTTTACGCGGAAACGGGTTGTTCTTCGTCCCTCTTTGTCACTTTATGGTCATCCCCTTGAATACAAAGATTCCGCGAAGCTTTTGGGGTTATTCCTTGACACTCGTTTGTCTTGGTCTCCCCATATCTCTTACCTCCGTGTTGAGTGCTCTAAGGCCCTTACCCTCCTTCGGGTCTTGTCCCATACTTCTTGGGGGGCAGATAGGCGCACTCTCCTTGCTTTACATTCCTCTCTCGTCCTGTCTAAGCTCGATTATGGTTGCCCTGCTTACTCGTCTGCTTCTCCTTCTACTCTTCGCCGTCTTGATGCTTTGCACCATACTGGGTTGCGCCTCAGTTCTGGTGCCTTTCGTTCGACTCCCGTCCTTAGCTTGTATGTTGACACTGGCTTCCTGTCTCTCCAGGACCGCCGTGATCGCTACTGTCTTCGCTATCTTGCGCGGTCCTTGCAACATCCTTCCTCTCGCCTCTGTCGTGCTTTAACTTTTACCCCTCCTGCGGTTCCTGTTCCTCTTCACCACCTCCCTCTTTCTGTCCGGTTATCTCGCCTACAGGATTCTCTTTCCGTTCGTATTTCTGGTGTTTCTCCTCGTGTTGTTCCTTCTTTGCCCCCGTGGAGGGTCCCTCTTCCGCGGTTTTGTACATCCTTGACTCGTATCACTAAAGCTTTTACCCCTCCTACGGTTCTAAAACGCCTTTTCCTTGAGCACTTTTCTTCTCACTCCCGCTCCGTTTCTGTCTTCACCGATGGGTCTAAGTCAGCGGACGGTGTTGGCTACTCTGTTGTTTTTCCTGATCGCACTTATATGTGTCGCTTGCCTCCGGAGACTAGCATCTTTACAGCGGAACTTTATGCTATTCTCTATGCTCTTCGTCTCCTGCTTTCTCGTTGTCAGTCTTCCTTTGTGGTTGTTGTTGACTCTCGTAGTGCCCTCATGGCTCTCGGGTGCTTTAATCCAGTTCATCCAGTAGTTGTCGAGATCCAGCATTGGCTGTTTCTCGTTCACAGTAAATTTAAGTCGGTTGAGTTTTGTTGGGTTCCCAGCCATATTGGCGTGTCTTT
Organism: Procambarus clarkii; assembly: GCF_040958095.1. Taxonomy (NCBI): domain Eukaryota; kingdom Metazoa; phylum Arthropoda; class Malacostraca; order Decapoda; family Cambaridae; genus Procambarus; species Procambarus clarkii. The sequence continues at coordinate 38,564,114 of NC_091162.1, read as the reverse complement.
AAATGAGCGTGCGGATGCTGCCGCTAAGGAAGCTGTCCGCTCTTGTCCCATCTCTCGTAAAGGCATTCCGTATTCCGACTTTTACCCGGTTATCCATTCCTCAGTCCTTACCCGTTGGCAGGCTTCTTGGTTGTCTGTTACTGGTAACAAGCTACGTACTCTTAAATGTTGTGTTTCCTCGTGGCCGTCCTCCTTCCACCGTAACCGGCGGTGGGAAACAGCTCTGGCGAGGTTGCGTATTGGCCATACTCGCTTAACCCATGGTCACTTGATGGAGCGCCGCCCTGCTCCTTATTGTCCTAGTTGCGTTGTCCCTCTTACGGTCGTGCATGTCCTTCTTGAATGTCCTGACTTCCAGGACGAGCGTGTGTCTTGCTTTCCGACCGCCCCTCGCGGTCACCTGTCCCTCGATAGAATTCTTGGTGACTCGGATACTTTTGATATCGTTCGCCTTATGCGTTTTTGCTCTCGTATTGGCATCCTCGGTGATATTTAGCGCCCTCTGATTATTTTGCGTATTTGATGGTGCTACATAGCCTTCCCGGTTTGGTGCCTTCTTTTGATAATTACTTACTTACTTTGCAATTACTTTATTCACTCTCGTATTCTTGAAGATATCCTCACAGTATACCCAAAATTTGCCTTTGCAGGCTATTAAACACATGGCTCTGTATGACTAACCATCCTGCGAGATGGGGACTTGTATTACCACTGCTACCTTATTCAATCTTGTGGTGTTGATATCCTCAAAATGCATCCGGAGTCTGCCAGTGCAGACCGCTTATCACATGCCTCTGTGATGGGGATTTTTTCCATCCCCATCACACCATCCTGTGTGATGGGGATTTTTTAGCATCACCTAGTTAGCTTTTTTGACACACTGTACTCCACTTCATATAGTCTAGGGTAGCTGCACTAATTCAGATGTACCTAATATGTTAATAAAAAAAAAAATAGAGAGATGTCAACTCCAAGGAGCACAGGGATATTCTGAGGCGTGCTGCTGGCCCAGACGTCGACTCAGGTAGTGGCGTGAGTGCAGGTGCGGCGACACACCAGCCAATCAGGAACAGGCAGGCGGAGAATGAGTAGTTTGCTGGTTTGACGGCGGGCGGGAGCCGGTGTGTCTGGTGGTGCAAGGTATGCTTTGCTTCCTGGGCAAAACGTTTGGCGATACTGGTGGATGCATCTTCAATATAGTATCTTGTACTTGAATGACGTGAATTGTGTAGGGAAGAGCAGGCTCAATCTCTCTTGAAAGAGATTATCGTCACATTAGACTTTATTTGCCATAGCATTGCCTCCCATTGCCAGGTAAGTACAACGAGATCACCAAAGGCTGTGCTGCTTAGAACTTTTTGTTCCGAGTAGCTGAGTCTTAAACAACGACAGCAACAGCATTGCTCTGCAACAAGTCACTTGAACTCCGAACCTTCCTTCAAAGTTTAAGTGCACAACTTGCTTAGCTGAATAACTCTATTTAACTCTAGTTGTGAGGTGAGACAGTTAACTCTAGTTATCTTCAACAGCGACACCCTAGCTTTTGAGGTGAGCAGATTTGCATGTTCATCTGACACTAAATAATCTACAGTATAGCCTTTCCTAAGGCATCGTAAAACACATGTAGCTTAATAGGTGGTGACGGTGGTGTGTGATGGTGACGGTGGTGAGTGGTGGTGACGGTGGTGTGTGGTGGTGACGGTTGTGTGTGATGGTGACAGTGGTGTGTGATGGTGACGGTGGTGTGTGGTGGTGACGGTTGTGTGTGATGGTGACGATGGTGTGTGATGGTGACGGTGGTGTGTGGTGGTGACGGTTGTGTGTGATGTTGACGATGGTGTGTGATGGTGACGGTGGTGTGTGGTGGTGACGGTGGTGTGTGATGGTGACGGTTGTGTGTGGTGGTGACGGTGGTGTGTGAAGGTGACGGTTGCGTGTGGTGGTGTAGGATGGTGACGGTGGTGTAGGATGGTGACGGTTGTGTGTGGTGGTGTAGGATGGTGACGGTGGTGTGTAGTAGTGACGGTGGTGGGTGATGGTGACGATTGTGTGTGGTGGTGTAGGATGGTGACGGTGGTGTGTGATGGTGACGGTGGTGTGTGATGGTGACGGTGGTGTGTGGTGGTGACGGTGGTGTGTGATGGTGACGGTTGTGTGTGGTGGTGACGGTGGAGTGTGAAGGTGACGGTTGTGTGTGGTGGTGTAGGATGGTGACGGTGGTGTAGGATGGTGACGGTTGTGTGTGGTGGTGTAGGATGGTGACGGTGGTGGGTAGTGGTGACGGTGGTGTGTGATGGTGACGGTTGTGTGTGGTGGTGTAGGATGGTGACGGTGGTGTGTGATGGTGACGGTGGTGTGTGATGGTGAAGGTGGTGTGTGGTGGTGACGGTTGCGTGTGGTGGTGACGGTTGCGTGTGGTGGTCACGGTGGTATGTGATAGTGACGGTGGTGTGTGACGGTGGTGTGTGGTGGTGACGGTGGTGTGTGATTGTGACTGTAGTGTGTGATGGTGACGGTGATGTAGGATAGTGACAGTTGTGTGTGATGGTGACGGTTGTGTGTGGTGGTGACGGTGGTGTAGGACAGTGACGGTGGTGTAGGATGGTGACTGTGTTGTATGAAGGTAACGGTGGTGTGTGATGGTGACGGTGGAGAAAGTGGTGTGTAATGGTGACGGTGGTGTGTGGTGGTGACGGTTGCGTGTGGTGGTGACGGTGGAATGTGATAGTGACGGTGGTGTGTGATGGTGACGGTTGTGTAGGATAGTGGCGGTTGTGTGTGGTGGTGTAGGATGGTGACGGTGGTGTAGGATGGTGACGGTTGTGTGTGGTGGTGTAGGATTGTGACGGTGGTGTGTAGTGGTGACGGTGGTGACGGCAACCTGGAGTGCTACTTGCCCTCACGAAGATACCGCAGTTTGTTCTTCGGAGAAGCTTGTTGATAATGTCATTGTGACTTATTCATAATTTACATGAGTTCTCTAGATTATTATACTTCTTACAAGCATTAGAATTTTTAGGAAATTCATTGTGTCGTGGGAACAGGCAGTCACGTTAGGTCTATATCAGTCTGTACCTAGCCCCATCTAATTTCTCAGACATTAATGATGAAAACTAATCACCTAAAACTAATTCAAGTACCTAAGTGTAGATGTCAACCCTAATTTACCCAAAAAGTCAGTCTTTAGTCTTTATTTGCCATAGCATTGCCTCCCTTACCATCATTGCCAAGTAAGTACAACGAGATCACCAAAGCCTGTGCTGCTTAGAACTTTTTGTTCCGAGTAGCTGAGTCTTAAACAACGACAGCAACAGCATTGCTCTGCAACAACTCACTTGAACTCCGAACCTTCCTTCAAAGTTTAAGTGCACAACTTGCTTAGCTGAATAACTCTATTTAACTCTAGTTGTAAGGTGAGACAATTAACTCTGGTTGTCTTCAACAGCGACACCCTAGCTTTTGAGGTGAGCAGATTTGCCTGTTCATCTGACACTAATAATCTACAGTATAGCCTTTCCTAAGGCATCGTAAAACACATGTAGCTTAATAGGTGGTGACGGTGGTGTGTGATGGTGACGGTGGTGTGTGGTTGTGACGGTGGTGTGTGATGGTGACGGTGGTGTGTGACAGTGACGGTGGTGTGTGATGGTGACGGTGGTGTGTGATGGTGACGGTGGTGTGTGACAGTGACGGTTGTGTGTGGTGGTGTAGGATGGTGACGGTGGTGTAGGCTGGTGACGGTGGTGTGTGGTGGTGACGGTGGTGTGTGATAGCGACGGTGGTGTGTGATTCTGAAGGTGGTGTGTGGTGGTGACGGTGGTGTGTGGTGGTGACGGATGCGTGTGTTGGTGACGGTGGTGTGTGATTGTGACGGTGGTGTGTGATGGTGACGGTGGTGTGTGATGGTGACGGTGGTGTGTGATAGTGACGGTTGTGTGTGGTGGTGTAGGATGGTAACGGTGGTGTAGGATGGTGACGGTGGTGTGTGATGGTGACGGTGGTGTGTGGTGGTGACGGTGGTGTGTGATGGTGACGGTGGTGTGTGGTGGTGACGGTGGTGTGTGATGGTGACGGTGGTGTGTGATGGTGAAGGTGGTGTGTGGTGGTGACGGTGGTGTGTGGTGGCGACAGTTGCGTGTGGTGGTCACGGTGGTACGTGATAGTGACGGTGGTGTGTGATGGTGACGGTAGTGTGTGGTGGTGACGGTGGTGTGTGATTGTGACGGTAGTGTAGGATAGTGACAGTTGTGTGTGGTGGTGACGGTTTTGTGTGGTGGTGACGGTGGTGTAGGACAGTGACGGTGGTGTAGGATGGTGACGGTGTTGTATGGAGGTGACGGTGTTGTATGGAGGTGACGGTGGTGTGTGATGGTGACGGTGGTGACAGTGGTGTGTGGTGGTGACAGTGGTGTGTGGTGGTGACGGTTGCGTGTGGTGGTGACGGTGGTATGTGATAGTGACGGTGGTGTGTGATGGTGACGGTTGTGTAGGATAGTGACGGTTGTGTGTGGTGGTGTAGGATGGTGACGGTTGTGTGTGGTGGTGTAGGATGGTGACGGTGGTGTAGGATGGTGACGGTGGCGTGTAGTGGTGACGGTGGTGGGTGATGGTGACGGTGGTGTTCGGTGGTGACAGCAACCTGGAGTGCTACTTGCCTTCACGAAGATACCGCAGTTTGTTCTTCAGAGAAGCTTGTTGATAATGTCATTGTGACTTATACATAATTTACATGAGTTCTCTAGATTATTATATTTCTTACAAGCATTAGAATTTTTACGAAATTCATTGTGTCGTGGGAACAGGCAGTCACGTTAGGTCTATATTAGTCTGTACCCAGCCCCGTCTAATTTCTCTGACATTAATGATGAAAACTAATCACCTAAAACTAATTCAAGTACCTATGTATAGATGTCAACCGTAAATTACCCAAAAAGTCAGTCTTTAGTCCTGACCATCATTGTCAGGTAAGTACAACGAGATGATCAAAGGCTGTGCTGCTTAGAACTTTTTGTTCCCAGTAGCTGAGTCTTAAACAATGACAGCAACATCATTGCTCTGCACAAGTCAATTGAACTCCGACCCTTCCTTCAAAGTTTAAGTGCACAACTTGCTTAGCTGAATAACTCTATTTAACTCTAGTTGTGAGGTGAGACAGTTAACTCTGGTTGTCTTCAACTGCGACACCCTAGCTTTTGTGGTGAGCAGATTTGCCTGTTCATCTGACACTAAATAATCTACATTATAGCCTTTCCTAAGGCATCGTAAAACACATGTAGCTAAATAGGTGGTGACGGTGGTGTGTGATGGTGACGGTGGTGTGTGAGGGTGACGGTGGTGTGTGGTGGTGACGGTGGTGTGTGATGGTGACGGTGGTGTGTGACAGTGACGGTTGTGTGTGGTGGTGTAGGATGGTGACGGTGGTGTAGGCTGGTGACGGTGTTGTATGGAGGTGACGGTGGTGTGTGATGGTGACGGTGGTGTGTGGTGGTGACTATGGTGTGTGGTGGTGTCCGTTGCGTGTGGTGGTGACGGTGGAATGTGATAGTGACGGTGGTGTGTGATGGTGACGGTGGTGTGTGATGGTGACGGTGGTGTGTGGTGGTAACGGTTGTGTGTGGTGGTGACGGTGGTGTGTGATGGTGACGGTTGTGAGGGTGGTGTTTGATGGTGACGGTGGTGTGTGATAGTGACGGTTGTGTGTGGTGGTGTAGGATGGTGACGGTGGTGTAGGATGGTGACGGTGGTGTGTGATGGTGATGTGTGGTGGTGTGTGATGGTGAAGGTGGTGTGTGGTGGTGACGGTGGTGTGTGGTGGTGACGGTTGCGTGTGGTGGTGATGGTGGTATATGATAGTGACGGTGGTGTGTGATAGTGACGGTGGGATGTGATGGTGATGGTGGTGTGTGTTGGTGACGGTGGTGTGTGATTGTGACGGTGGTGTGTGATGGTGATGGTGGTGTAGGATAGTGACGGTTGTGTGTGGTGGTGACGGTTGTGTGTGGTGGTGACGGTTGTGTGTGGTGGTGACGGTGGTGTAGGATGGTGACGGTGGTGTAGGATGGTGACGTTGGTGTGTGGTGGTGACGTTGTTGTATGGAGGTGACGGTGGTGTGTGATGGTGAAGGTGGTGTGTAATGGTGACGGTGGTGTGTGGTAGTGACGGTGGTGTATGAATTCTGTATGAATTCCTGCCTCCTCATACCCTTAATCACTAGACCTACTAGAATCACTGATAGCACTGCCACGACTCTAGATCACATCTGGACCAACATAACCTCTCCGCTTACTTCAGGTATAATCACTGATAGCACTACAGACCACTACCCCACATTTCTCTTAACTAACATTAGCAAACCACCTCTAGAAACAAGGGAGTTAAGCTTTAGGCTGCACAATGAAACTGCTATAAACAATTTTATAACTGCTGCTGATAATGTCAACTGGGAGTCCGAATTAGGTAACATAGGGGACATCAACCTAGCAGTGCAATCTTTTCTACAAACAACTCTTAGCCTTTATAACACCCACTGTCCTAGGCTTACAAAACAAGTCACAAGCAAAAGGCTTAACAATCCTTGGCTTACAAAGGGAATACTGAAATCCATTAACAAAAAACACGACCTTGAGAAGAAATATAGGTTAGGAATTGTCTCCAAAGAATTCTCAAAGAATTACTCATTATTGCTAACTAAGATTATTAGACGAGCCAAAACTAATTACTACGAAGATAAATTTACTCAAATAAAGAGCAACATTAAACAAACTTGGAACACAATTTCACAAATATTGGGATCAAAGAAATCTTTAAATAACAAACCGACTCTCCTGTCTAATAACGATGGTCAGCTTTCAGCCTCTGATTCTGCTATTGAGTTCAATAGGTTCTTCTCTTCCATTGGTTCATCCCTTGCAAATGATATTCCATCTTCCAGTACTGACATTAAGGACTATCTTACAGGTAACTATCCACAGTCTCTGTACCTAAAGCCTATTAACTCCACTGACGTCAACGAGATAATCCTTTCCCTTAAAACCAAGTCTGGTGCCCTTGAGGAGATACCAACTTTAATTTACAAAAAAGCCTCCAGATCTTTAGCCCCTGCTATTGCTTTGCTCTTCAACAAGTCACTTGAACTCCAAACCTTTCCAGATATTCTAAAAAAAGCGAGAGTAACGCCTGTCCACAAATGTGGTGACCCCACAGATGTTAACAACTACAGACCTATATCAATCCTGCCAAACTTGTCAAAAATTTTTGAAAAACTTATATACAAGCAGCTTTACTCATATCTAGCCAAACTCAATATACTTAGCCCTTGCCAATATGGCTTCAGACCCAAAAAAAGCACTAACGATGCACTTATTAGTATGCTTAACTCGATTCATACAGCTCTTGACAAAAAGGAGCTCCCTGTTGGGTTATTTGTGGACCTGCGTAAAGCTTTTGATACTGTCAACCACCAAAACCTTCTTCTTAAATTACATCATTATGGAGTCAGAGGACACTCCCTACAATACCTCGAGTCCTACCTTACTGATAGGCTCCAATATGTTTCTGTGAATAATACAATTTCTCCCACCCTACCCATCAACATTGGTGTTCCTCAGGGCAGCATACTTGGCCCTCTCCTCTTTCTCATCTACATTAATGACCTTCCAAATGCCTCCCAACACCTCAAACCAATTCTATTTGCTGACGACACAACCTTCATTTACTCCAGTCCTGACCCTCTTGCTCTAAATGCCACAGTAAATACTGAGCTAAATAAAGTCCATCTTTGGCTAACTGCCAACAAACTCACCCTTAACATTGACAAAACCTTCTATATTCTGTTTGGCAATAAATCCTCTAGTCTTATAAATCTCAAAATAAACAATACCCAAATTTGTAACAAATTAGATGGCAAATTCCTTGGCATTCTCATTGACCACAAGCTGAATTTCCAGGGACACATTCTAAATATATCAAAAAAAGTTTCAAAAACTGTGGGCATTCTTTCTAAGATCAGATATTATGTACCACGCCCTGCTCTGGTGACTCTCTATTACTCCCTTATCTATCCTTATCTCAACTATGGTATTTGTGCTTGGGGTTCTACTACCCAAAATCACTTACGTCCTCTAATTACCCAACACAAAGCCGCTATTAGAACAATATCCAACTCTGGCCCCAGACATCACTCGGTACCCCTACTCAAATCTCTTAATATGTTAGATATTAAGTCACTGCACATTCTCTCATGTGTATTATACATATATAAAACGCTAAACTATAATGTCAATCCTGATCTTAAAAGCTTCATAGAAGGTTGTAACAGAACCCATGAGCACCACACCAGAAATAAATACAGTTTTGATATTCCTAGAGTACGTCTTAATCAAACTAGAAATGCTCTGCAAATCAAGGGGCCCAGAATGTGGAATGACCTTCCCAACCATGTTAAAGACTGTACCTCTCTCAACCAGTTTAAGATAAAAACTAAACACTACCTAATAAATTCCCTGTAATCTACCTCACTCCTCTATTGTCAACCCATGTCTGATATTTTCTTTTTATTTTCTTTTTTTTTTTCTTTTTTTTAATAAACACTGTTTGTCAACCTATTGTATTTTTGCTGCTTTTTCAGTCATGTTCCCCCTTTTTTTTTATCTTTATTTGTATTTGTTCTCAACATCTTTTATTCTTTATGCTCAATTAGGATTAAGTTCTAGATATTAATGTTTTTCTTGCCCGAAACGCATTGCGTAATAGTGGCTTTAGGCATTGTATGTACTAGCTCTATCTATATATCAATCCATTAATGTAACATCACTTGAATGTATATACCTTACCTGAATAAACATCTGAATCTGAATCTGAATCTGTGTGCGGTGGTATGTGGTGGTGACGGTGGTGTGTGATGGTGACGGTGGTGTTTGGTGGTGACGGCAACCTGGAGTGCTACTTGCCCTCTCGAAGATACCGCAGTTTGTTCTTCGGAGAAGCTTGTTGATAATGTCATTGTGACTTATACATAATTTACATGAGTTCTCTAGATTATTATACTTCTTACAAGCATTAGAATTTTTAGGAAATTCATTGTGTCGTGAGCACAGGCAGTCACGTTAGGTCTATATTAGTCTGTACCCAGCCCCATCTAATTTCTCAGACATTAATGATGAAAACTAATCACCTAAAACTAATTCAAGTACCTATGTGTAGATGTCAACCCTAATTTACCCAAAAAGTCAGTCTTTAGTCCTTATTTGCCATAGCATTGCCTCCCTGGCCATCATTGCCAGGTAAATACAACGAGATCACCAAAGCCTGTGCTGCTTAGAACTTTTTGTTCCCAGTAGCTGAGTCTTAAACAATGACAGCAACATCATTGCTCTGCACAAGTCAATTGAACTCCGACCCTTCCTTCAAAGTTTAAGTGCACAACTTGCTTAGCTGAATAACTCTATTTAACTCTAGTTGTGAGGTGAGACAGTTCTAGTTGTGAGGTGAGATCCTTTTGTTTTAAATTCTTACTAATCATAACTCCCAGATCCCTTTCGCAATCCGACTTCGCAATCACAACACCATCTAGCTCGTATCTTGTAACTCTATCATCATTACCTAACCTCAGAACTTTACATTTATCAGCATTAAACTGCATCTGCCAATCCTTTGACCATTTCAAAACCCTATCTAGATCAACTTGAAGTGATAGTGAGTCCTCCTCCGAATTAATTTCCCTACCGATTTTCGTATCATCGGCAAATTTGCAAATGTTGCTACTCAAACCTGAATCTAAATCATTTATATATATTATAAACAACAGAGGTCCCAGGACAGAGCCTTGAGGCACTCCACTTACAACATTTTCCCACTCTGACTTGATTCCATTTATACTAACTCTCTGTTTCCTTTGGTATAGCCATGCCCTAATCCAGCTTAATATAGCACCCCCAATACCATGAGACTCTATTTTTTTAATCAGTCTTTCATGTGGCACTGTATCAAAAGCTTTGCTAAAGTCAAGGTATACAACATCGCAATCCTTACCACTATCAACTGCCTCAACAATGCTAGAATAAAAAGATAACAAATTTGTTAAACATGAACGGCCATTTATAAAACCATGTTGCGACTCAATTATTAATTTATGTTTTTCAAGATGAAGACGAATTTTATTTGCTATTCATAGTTTCTTTTTGCTTTCCTAATCTCTTTTTCTACATTTCTAACCCGTTGTATGAATTCCTGTTCTAAACTGGCTTCCCCATTCTTAATCCTTTTGTACCAAGCTCTTTTTTTACCTATAAGGTTCTTTAAATTATTTGTTATCCACTTTGGGTCATTAGTATTCGATCTATTCAATTTGTTTGGTATACTACGTTCCTGTGCTTTGTTTACAATATTCTTAAATAAGTTATATATTAAATCCACATCGAAATCCCCTTTTACGTCACCTGTCGCTGGGTTCATGTCTCGCTCTAAGACTGGCCCACACCCCATACCCAAGACTTTCCAATCTATTTGACCCAACAAATTTCTTAGGCTATTAAAATCAGCTTTTCGAAAATCTGGCACTTTAACAGAATTTTCTCCTACAGGTCTATTCCATTCTATGCTAAATCTGTTTACTTTGTGATCACTGTTCCCTAGCTCACTCCCTATTTCGATGTCATTAATTTGTGTTTCCCTGTTAGTTAACACTAAATCTAAAATATTATTTTCCCGCTTTGGTTCCTTAATGTGTTGCGTAAGAAAGCAATCGTCAATTGCTAGAAAATCTTCTGCTTCACTATTCCCTGTTTTGTTCACCCAGTTTATTCCACTAAAATTTAAGTCACCCATGACATAAATACTGTTAGATCTAGATGAACATAAGAACATATGAACAAAGGCAACTGCAGAAGGCCTGTTTGCCCATACGAGGCAGCTCCTATTTATAACCACCCAATCCCACTCATATACATGTCCAACCCATGCTTGAAACAATCGAGGGACCCCACCTCCACAATGTTACGCGGCAATTGGTTCCACAAATCAACAACCCTGTTACTGAACCAGTATTTACCCAAGTCTTTCCTAAATATAAAGTTATCCAATTTATACCCATTGTTTCGTGTTCTGTCTTGTGTTGATACTTTTAATACCCTATTAATATCCCCTTTGTTACATAAGAACATAAGAACATAAGAACAAAGGTAACTGCAGAAGGCCTATTGGCCCATACGAGGCAGCTCCTATTCTATAACCACCCAATCCCACTCATATACTTGTCCAACCCGCGCTTGAAACAATCGAGGGACCCCACCTCCACCACGTTACGCGGCAATTGGTTCCACAAATCTACAATCCTGTTACTGAACCAGTATTTACCCAAGTCTTTCCTAAATCTAAACTTATCCAATTTATACCCATTGTTTCGTGTTCTGTCCTGTGTTGATACTTTTAATACCCTATTAATATCCCCCTTGTTATGTCCATTCACCCACTTGTAAACCTCTATCATGTCGCCCCTAACTCTTCGCCTTTCCAGTGAATGCAACTTAAGCTTTGTTAATCTTTCTTCATATGAAAGATTTCTAATTTGGGGAATTAACTTAGTCATCCTACGCTGGACACGTTCAAGTGAATTTATATCCATTCTATAATATGGCGACCAAAACTGAACTGCATAATCTAAATGGGGCCTAACTAGAGCAAGATATAGCTTGAGAACCACACCAGGTGTCTTGTTACTAACGCTGCGATTAATAAATCCAAGTGTCCGATTTGCCTTATTACGAACATTTATGCATTGATCCTTTTGTTTTAAATTCTTACTAATCATAACTCCCAGATCCCTTTCGCAATCCGACTTCGCAATCTCAACACCATCTAGCTCGTATCTTGTAACTCTATCATCATTACCTAACCTCAGAACTTTACATTTATCAGCATTAAACTGCATCTGCCAATCCTTTGACCATTTCAAAACCCTATCTAGATCAACTTGAAGTGATAGTGAGTCCTCCTCCGAATTAATTTCCCTACCGATTTTCGTATCATCGGCAAATTTGCAAATGTTGCTACTCAAACCTGAATCTAAATCATTTATATATATTATAAACAACAGAGGTCCCAGGACAGAGCCTTGAGGCACTCCACTTACAACATTTTCCCACTCTGACTTGATTCCATTTATACTAACTCTCTGTTTCCTTTGGTATAGCCATGCCCTAATCCAGCTTAATATAGCACCCCCAATACCATGAGACTCCATCTTTTTAATCAGTCTTTCATGTGGCACTGTATCAAAAGCTTTGCTAAAGTCAAGGTACACAACATTGCAATCCTTACCACTATCAACTGCCTCAACAATGCTAGAATAAAAAGATAACAAATTTGTCAAACATGAACGGCCATTTATAAAACCATGTTGCGACTCAATTATTAATTTATGTTTTTCAAGATGAAGACGAATTTTATTTGCTATTATGGATTCGAGTAACTTTCCCACAATAGACGTTAGGCTAATTGGTCGATAGTTAGACGCAAGTGATCTATCTCCTTTCTTAAAAACTGGTATCACATTAGCAACTTTCCAAAACTCTGGCACTCTGCCTGACTCTATTGATTTATTAAATATGGTTGACAGTGGCTCGGAAAGCTCCTCTTGGCATTCTTTAAGCACCCTGGCAAACACTTCATCCGGCCCTGGGGATTTGTTTGGTTTGAGTTTTACTATTTGTTTAATTACATCCTCCCTGGTAACTGTTAAACTAGTCAACCTGTCCTCGTCCCCACCCACATAGACTTGTTCGGCTGAAGGCATATTGTTAAGTTCCTCTTTAGTAAATACAGATACAAAATATTTATTAAAAATACTACTCATCTCTTCATCACTATCTGTTATTTGACCTGTCTCAGTTTTTAATGGACCTATCCTTTCCCTAGTCTTAGTACGATATAACTGAAAAAACCCTTTAGGATTTGTCTTTGCTTGCCCTGCTATGCGAACTTCATAGTTTCTTTTTGCTTTCCTTATCTCTTTTTTAACATTTCTAATTGTTATGTCCATTCACCCACTTGTAAACCTCTATCATGTCACCCCTAATTCTTCGCCTTTCCAGTGAATGCAACTTAAGCTTTGTTAATCTTTCTTCATATGAAAGATTTCTAATTTGGGGAATTAACTTAGTCATCCTACGCTGGACACGTTCAAGTGAATTTATATCCATTCTATAATATGGCGACCAAAACTGAACTGCATAATCTAAATGGGGCCTGACTAGAGCAAGATATAGCTTGAGAACCACACCAGGTGTCTTGTTACTAACGCTGCGATTAATAAATCCAAGTGTCCTATTTGCCTTATTACGAACATTTATGCATTGATACTTTTGTTTTAAATTCTTGCTAATCATAACTCCCAGATCCCTTTCGCAATTCGACTTCGCAATCTCAACACCATCTAGCTCGTATCTTGTAACCCTATCATCATTACCTAACCTCAGAACTTTACATTTATCAGCATTAAACTGCATCTGCCAATCCTTCGACCATTTCAAAACCCTATCTAGATCAACTTGAAGTGATAGTGAGTCCTTCTCCGAATTAATTTCCCTACCGATTTTCGTATCATCGGCAAATTTGCAAATGTTGCTACTCAAACCTGAATCTAAATCATTTATATATATTATAAACAACAGAGGTCCCAAGACAGAGCCCTGAGGCACCCCACTTACAACATTTTCCCACTCTGACTTGACTCCATTTATACTAACTCTCTGTTTCCTTTGGTATAGCCATGCCCTAATCCAGCTTAATATAGCACCCCCAATACCATGAGACTCTAACTTTTTAATCAGTCTTTCATGTGGCACTGTATCAAAAGCTTTGCTAAAGTCAAGGTACACAACATCGCAATCCTTACCACTATCAACTGCCTCAACAATGCTAGAATAAAAAGACAACAAATTTGTTAAACATGAACGGCCATTTATAAAACTATGTTGCGACTCAATTATTAATTTATGTTTTTCAAGATGAAGACGAATTCTATTTGCTATTATAGATTCGAGTAACTTTCCCACAATAGACATTAGGCTAATTGGTCTATAGTTAGACGCAAGTGATCTATCTCCTTTCTTAAAAACTGGTATCACATTAGCAACTTTCCAAAACTCTGGCACTCTGCCTGACTCTATTGATTTATTAAATATGGTAGACAGTGGGTCACAAAGCTCCTCTTTGCATTCTTTAAGCACCCTGGCAAACACTTCATCCGGCCCTGGGGATTTGTTTGGTTTGAGTTTTACTATTTGTTTAAGAACATCCTCCCTGGTAACTGTTAAACTCGTCAACCTGTCCTCGTCCCCACCCACATAGACTTGTTCGGCTGAAGGCATATTGTTAAGTTCCTCTTTAGTAAATACAGATACAAAATATTTATTAAAAATACTACTCATCTCTTCATCACTATCTGTTATTTGACCTCTCTCAGTTTTTAATGGACCTATCCTTTCCCTAGTCTTAGTACGATATAACTGAAAAAACCCTTTAGGACTAGTCTTTGCTTGCCCTGCTATGCGAACTTCATAGTTTCTTTTTGCTTTCCTTATCTCTTTTTTAACATTCCTAACCAGTTGTACGAATTCCTGTTCTAAAGTGACCTCCCCATTTTTAATCCTTTTGTACCAAGCTCTCTTTTTACCTATAAGGTTCTTCAAATTCTTTGTTATCCACTTTGGGTCATTAGTATTCGATCTATTCAATTTGTATGGTATACTACGTTCCTGTGCTTTGTTTAGAATATTCTTAAATAAGTTATATATTGAATCCACATCGAAATCCCCATTTACGTCACCTATCGCTGGGTTCATGTCTCGCTCCAAGACCGGCCCCCACCCCATACCCAAGACTTTCCAATCAATTTGACCCAAAAAATTTCTAAGGCTATTAAAATCAGCTTTTCGAAAATCTGGCACTTTAACAGAATTTTCTCCTACTGGTCTATTCCATTCTATGCTAAATCTGATTTCTTTGTGATCACTGTTCCGTAGCTCACTCCCTATTTCGATGTCATTTATTTGTGTTTCCCTGTTAGTTAACACTAAATCTAAAATATTATTTTCCCGTGTTGGTTCCTTAATGTGTTGCGTAAGAAAGCAATCGTCAATTAATTCTAGAAAATCTTCTGCTTCACTATTCCCTGTTTTGTTCAACCAGTTTATTCCACTAAAATTAAAGTCACCCATGACGTAAATACTGTTAGATCTAGATGCCCTAGATATTTCATCCCATAGATGCTTTGCTTCCATTCTGTCTAAGTTTGGTGGCCTATATATAACTCCTATTATAATATTATTTGCTTTTTCGTATAATTCTATCCAAATAGTTTCTGTGTGTGGCTCAGTTTTGATTCCCTCTTTGAGACTACATTTCAAATTGTCCCTAACATATATGGCTACTCCCCCTCCTCGTCTAATATATCTATCTGTGTGAAATAGTTTAAATCCATTTATTTGATATTCAGCTAATAGTTCTCTATTTTCTACATTCATCCACGTTTCGGTAAGTGCAATAATATCTATTTTTTCTGTGCAGACAAGAGCATTTAATTCGTTAATTTTATTTCTTAGACTTCTACTGTTAGTGTAATATACCCTAAGTGAATTGTTATTTTGAGGCCCTTCTCTTTCCCTGATCATTTTGCCAATTCCTTTCTCCCACAAACACGTACTTTTATTATCTCCTTCTTCCAAATCAATTCCCATACCTCTATCTACTAACAGTTTAAACCCAAACAAACACCTCTAACCACTTCTTCCAACGAGTTCGCAACAGCAACAACCCCAGCTCTCGATAGATGCACCCCATCACGAGCATACATTCCATTTCTTCCATAGAAGTGTTCCCAGTTGTCTATGAAAGATATTGCATTTGATTTGCAATATCTTTCCAGCCGGCAGTTGACACCAAGTGCCCTCGATATCCATTCATTTCCTACTCCCTTTCTTGGAAGAATGCCACATATGATCGGGATTCCTCCCTTGCTCCTAACTAATTCAATGGCTGTCCTGAATCTCTGTATTAGTTCCTCACTCCTAACTCGTCCAACATCATTACCCCCTGCACTAATACAAATAATGGGTTTGTTTCCATTTCCTGTCATAATATCATTCATGTTTCCAACAATATCACCAATTCCAGCTCCCGGATAGCAAACCCGTAATCTGTTCCCCCTATCTCTGGCACAAAACGTTCTGTCTAAATACCTCACCTGGGAATCTCCCACAACCAAAATTCACTTCGATTCTCCCTTTTCCTTTCGAGCAGTTTGAGGGACCTGCGCTTTAATGCTCCTCGTTACTTTGTCTTTGCCACCTCGTTGAACAACAGGTTCAACACAGCACTCGTCCTCTAATACGTCAAATGCGTTAAAAGTCCTTAGGTGTAGGCTATTAGTTGTCGGTTTTGCCAAGGTCTTCTTAAGACCCCTGTCTTTCACAACTTGCCAAGACGAGGACTTCTTAATACTGGTCTCGTCAGTCCTTCTTAATGAGGTCCCGTCAACACTGGCCTCCTCCTTCGTTTCCTCCCGAAGTCGTAGCCGTCGTACCTCCTCCCGCAGGGAATCCATCTCTGCTCTCAGAGCTCCAACCAGACTCACCAAATCTTTTACTAATCCTTCCATTATTGCAATAATAATGTTATTAGAATCGGAGCTCCAGCTAACACAACCTCTCTCTATGATATTGATATTGATGCTCCTGATATTTCATCCCATAGATGCTTTGCATCCATTCTGTCTAAATTTGGTGGCCTATATATAACTCCTATTATAATATTATTTGCTTTTTCGTTTAATTTTATCCAAATAGTTTCTCACCATCACACACCACCGTCACCACCACACACCACCGTCACCATCACACACCACCGTCACCATCCTACACCACCGTCACCATCCTACACCAACACACACAACCGTCACTATCACACACCACCGTCACCATCACAAACCACCGTCACCACCACAGACAACCGTCACCATCACACACCACCGTCACCATCACACACCAACCTCACAACCGTCACCATCACACACCACCGTCACCACCACACACAACCGTCACCACCACACACCACCGTCACCATCACACACCACGGTCACTATCGCATTCCACCGTCACCACCACACACCACCGTCACTATCGCATTCCACCGTCACCACCACACGCAACCGTCACCACCACACACCACCGTCACCACCACACACCACCGTCACCATCACACACCACCGTCAATTCCATACAACACCGTCACCACCACACACAACCGTCACCATCACACACCACCGTCACCACCGTCACATGTGTTTTACGATGCCTTACCTGGTTGATGGGGTTCTGGGAGTTCTTCTACTCCCCAAGCCCGGCCCGAGGCCAGGCTTGACTT
This sequence comes from Procambarus clarkii, assembly GCF_040958095.1. Taxonomy (NCBI): domain Eukaryota; kingdom Metazoa; phylum Arthropoda; class Malacostraca; order Decapoda; family Cambaridae; genus Procambarus; species Procambarus clarkii. The sequence goes on along the minus strand of NC_091162.1, from coordinate 38,546,695 downwards.
GTGAGAGTTTGATCCACTAGGCTGTTGCTTGGAGCGGCTCGCAGGCCCACATACCCACCACAGCCCTTTGGTCCGGCACTCCTTGGAGGAATAAATCTAGTTTCCTCTTGAAAATGTCCACGGTTGTTCCGGCAATATTTCTCATAGCCTTAGGAAAGGCTATACTGTAGATTATTTAGTGTCAGACGAACATGCATATCTGCTCACCTCAAAAGCTAGGGTGTCGCTGTTGAAGATATCCATAGTTAACTGTCTCACCTCACAACTAGAGTTAAATAGAGTTATTCAGCTAAGCAAGTTGTGCACTTAAACTTTGAAGGAAGGTTCGGAGTTCAAGTGACTTGTTGCAGAGCAATGCTGTTGCTGTCGTTGTTTAAGACTCAGCTACTCGGAACAAAAAGTTCTAAGCAGCACAGCCTTTGGTGATCTCGTTGTACTTACCTGGCAATGATGGTAAGGGAGGCAATGCTATGGCAAATAAAGACTAAAGACTGACTTTTTGGGTAAATTAAGGTTGACATCTACACATAGGTAATTGAATTAGTTTTAGGTGATTAGTTTTCATCATTAATGTCTGAGAAATTAGACGGGGCTAGGTACAGACTGATATAGACCTAACGTGACTGCCTGTCCCCACGACACAATGAATTTCCTAATAATTCTAATGCTTGTAAGAAGTATAATAATTTAGAGAACTCATGTAAATTATGTATAAGTCACAATGACATTATCAACAAGCTTCTCCGAAGAACAAACTGCGGTATCTTCGTGAGGGCAAGTAGCACTCCAGGTTGCCGTCACCACCAAACACCACCGTCACCATCACCCACCACCGTCACCATCCTACACCACCGTCACCATCCTACACCACCACACACAACCGTCACCATCATACACCACCGTCACCATCCTACACCACCACACGCAACCGTTACCACCACACACCACCGTCACCACCACACACCACCGTCATCATTACACACCACCGGCCTTCACCACCGTCACCATCACACGCCACCGTCACCTCCATACAACACCGTCACCATCCTTCACCACCGTCACCATCCTACACCACCACACATAACCGTCACCACCACACACAACCGTCACTATTCTACACCACCGTCACCATCACACACCACCTTCACCACCACACACCACCGTCACCATCACACACCACCGTCACTATCACATACCACCGTCACCACCACACGCAACCGTCACCACCGTCAACACCACACACCACCTTCACCATCACACACCACCGTCACCATCACACACCACCGTCACCACCACACACCACCGCCACCATCACACACCACCGTCACCATCCTACACCACCGTCACCATCCTACACCACCACACACAACCGTCACTATCACACACCACCGTCACCATCACACACCACCGTCACCATTCTACACCACCGTCACCATCCTACACCACCGTCACCATCCTACACCAACACACACAACCGTCACTATCACACACCACCGTCACCACCACATACCACCGTCACCACCACTCACCACCGTCACCATCACACACCACCGTCACTACCTATTAAGCTACATGTGTTTTACGATGCCTTAGGAAAGGCTATACTGTAGATTATTTAGTGTCAGATGAACAGGCAAATCTGCTCACCTCAAAAGCTAGGGTGTCGCTGTTGAAGACAACCAGAGTTTACTGTCTCACCTCACAACTAGAGTTAAATAGAGTTATTCAGCTAAGCAAGTTGTGCACTTAAACTTTGAAGAGAGGTACGGAGTTCAAGTGACTTGTTGCAGAGCAATGCTGTTGCTGTCGTTGTTTAAGACTCAGCTACTCGGAACAAAAAGTTCGAAGCAGCACAGCCTTTGGTGATCTCGTTGTACTTACCTGGCAGTGATGGTCAGGGAGGCAATGCTATGGCAAATAAAGACTAAAGACTGACTTTTTGGGTAAATTAGGGTTGACATCTACACATAGGTACTTGAATTAATTTTAGGTGATTAGTTTTCATCATTAATGTCTGAGAAATTAGACGGGGCTGGGTACAGACTAATATAGACCTAACGTGACTGCCTGTTCCCACGACACAATGAATTTCCTAAAAATTCTAATGCTTGTAAGAAGTATAATAATCTAGAGAACTCATGTAAATTATGTATAAGTCACAATGACATTATCAACAAGCTTCTTTGAAGAACAAACTGCGGTATCTTCGTGAGGGCAAGTAGCACTCCAGGTTGCCGTCACCACCAAACACCACCGTCACCACTACACACCACCGTCACCATCCTACACCACCACACACAACCGTCACTATCCTACACCACCGTCACTAATACATACCACCGTCACCACCACACGCAACCGTCACCACCACACACTACCGTCACCATTACACACCACCTTCACCATCACACACCGCCGTCACCTCCATACAACACCGTCACAACCACACACCACCGTCACCATCCTACACCGCCACACACAACCGTCACTATCCTACACCACCGTCACTATCACATTCCACCGTCATTACCACACGCAACCGTCACCACCACACACCACCGTCACCACCACACACCACCGTCACCACCACACATTACCGTCAATTCCATACACCACCGTCTCCACCACACACCACCGTCACCATCACACACCACCGTCACCATCACACACCACCGTCACCATCACACACCACCGTCACCTCCTATTAAGCTACATGTGTTTTACGATGCCTTAGGAAAGGCTATACTGAAGATTATTTAGTGTCAGATGAACAGGCAAATCTGCTCACCACAAAAGCTAGGGTGTCGCTGTTGAAGACAACCAGAGTTAACTGTCTCACCTCACAACTAGAGTTAAATAGAGTTATTTAGCTAAGCAAGTTGTACACTTAAACTTTGAAGGAAGGTTCGGAGTTCAAGTGACTTGTTGCAGAGCAATGCTGTTGCTGTCGTTGTTTAAGACTCAGCTACTCGGAACAAAAAGTTCTAAGCAGCACAGGCTTTGGTGATCTCGTTGTACTTACCTGGCAATGATGGTAAGCGAGGCAATGCTATGGCAAATAAAGACTAAAGACTGATTTTTTGGGTAAATTAGGGTTGACATCTACACATAGGTACTTGAATTAGTTTTAGGTGATTAGTTTTCATCATTAATGTCTGAGAAATTAGATGGGGCTGGGTACAGACTAATATAGACCTAACGTGACTGCCTGTTCCCACGACACAATGAATTTCCTAAAAATTCTAATGCTTGTAAGAAGTATAATAATCTAGAGAACTCATGTAAATTATGTATAAGTCACAATGACATTATCAACAAGCTTCTCCGAAGAACAAACTGCGGTATCTTCGTGAAGGCAAGTAGCACTCCAGGTTGCCGTCACCACCGAACACCACCGTCACCATCACCCACCACCGTCACCACTACACACCACCGTCACCATCCTACACCACCGTCACCCTCCTACACCACCACACACAACCGTCACCATCCTACACCACCGTCACCATCCTACACCACCACACACAACCGTCACTATCCTACACAACCGTCACCATCACACACCACCGTCACTATCACATACCACCGTCACCACCACACGCAACCATCACCACCACCGTCACCACCACACACCACCGTCACCATTACACACCACCGTCACCATCACACACCACCGTCACCTCCATACAACATCGTCACCATCCTACACCACGTCACTGTCCTACACCACCGTCACCACCACACACAACCGTCACCACCACACACAACTGTCACTATCCTACACCACCGTCACCATCACACACCACCGTCACAATTACACACCACCGTCACCATCACATACCACCGTGACCACCACACGCAACTGTCACCACCACACGCAACCGTCACCACCACACACCACCGTCACCACCACACACCACCTTCACCATCACACACCACCGTCACCATCACACACCACCGTCACCACCACACACCACCTTCACCATCACACACCACCGTCACCATCTTACACCACCACACACAACCGTCACTATCACACACCACCGTCACCATCACACACCACAGTCACCACCACACACCACCTTCACCATCACACACCACCGTCACCATCTTACACCACCACACACAACCGTCACTATCACACACCACCGTCACCACCACACACCACCTTCACCATCACACACCACCGTCACCATCTTACACCACCACACACAACCGTCACTATCACACACCACCGTCACCATCACACACCACAGTCACCACACACCACCTTCATCATCACACACCACCGTCACCATCACACACCACCGTCACCACCACACACCACCTTCACCATCACACACCACCGTCACCATCACACACCACCGTCACTACCACACACCACCGTCACCATCACACACCACCGTCACCATCCTACACCACCACACACAACCGTCACTATCACACACCACCGTCACCTTCACACACCTCCGTCACCACCACACACAACCGTCACCATCATACACCACCGTCACCACCACACACCACCGTCACCATCACACACCACTGTCACCACTTATTAAGCTACATGTGTTTTACGATGCCTTAGATTATTAGTGTCAGATGAACAGGCAAATCTGCTCACCTCAAAAGCTAGGGTGTCGCTGTTGAAGATAACTAGAGTTAACTGTCTCACCTCACAACTAGAGTTAAATAGAGTTATTCAGCTAAGCAAGTTGTGCACTTAAACTTTGAAGGAAGGTTCGGAGTTCAAGTGACTTGTTGCAGAGCAATGCTGTTGCTGTCGTTGTTTAAGACTCAGCTACTCGGAACAAAAAGTTCTAAGCAGCACAGGCTTTGGTGATCTCGTTGTACTTACCTGGCAATGATGGTCAGGGAGGCAATGCTATGGCAAAAAAAGACTATTGTGACGATAATCTCTTTCAAGAGAGATTGAGCCTGCTCTTCCCTACACAATTCACGTCATTCAAGTACAAGATACTATATTGAAGATACGTCCACCAGTATCGCCAAACGTTTTGCCCAGGAAGCAAAGCGTACCTTGCACCACCAGACACACCGGCTCCCGCCCTCCGTCAAACCAGCAATCTACTCATTCTCCGCCTGCCTGTTCCTGATTGGCTGGTGTGTCGCCGCACCTGCACTCACGCCACTACCTGAGTCGACGTCTGGGCCAGCAGCACGCCGTACTCCTCAGAATATCCCTGTGCTCCTTGGAGTTGACATATCTCTATTTTTTTTTATTAACATATTAGGTACATCTGCATTAGTGCAGCTACCCTAGACTATATGAAGTGGAGTACAGTGTATCAAAAAAGCTAACTAGGTGATGCTATAAAATCCCCATCACACAGGTTGGTTAGTCATACAGAGGCATGTGATAAGCGGTCTGCACTGGCAGACTCTGGATGCATTTTGAGGATATCAACACTACAAGATTGAATAAGGTAGCAGTAGTAATACAAGTCCCCATCTCGCAGGATTGTTAGTCATACAGAGCTATGTGTTTAATAGCCTGCACTGGCAAATTTTGGGTATACTGTGAGGATATCTTCAAGAATACGAGAGTGAATAAAGTATTTGCAAAGCTCCAGGTACCTCATGCCAACTGGTCTGAAAGGTCTAATAACTGGGCATTCAGTGATGTAGTGCGGGAGATCATGCCGTAGTTCCTGCTCACAGAGTTTGCAACTGGAGTGCTCAGGATTGGGAGATCCGTCACCTGTAGCCACCTGCCACAGGTAACGGTAACCCAACCTGATCCTTGCAACCACTGTGTCGCACAGTCTAGTGGACGTTTTGTGCTGTCCATAGATGTAGGTTTCAGATCTGAACAAATCATAGCTTTTTATACTAGTACTTTCAGGTCGTTGGGAGTTAGTAAGTTCTTTTCTATCAGATTTGAATGTTTGGACCAATACAGTTTTGACAGCAGAGATGGGGATACCTAGATCTAATTCAACTTCAAACTTGTTACACGCTAATTTGGCTGCAATGTCTGTCTCATTATGATGGGTTATATTTATGTGTGAAGGTATCCATACAATGGAGATTCGAGACCCTTTACTCTGTGCATCAATTAGGTCATTTATAATTGGGAGTATGAGGTTCTTGCTGTCGATCTTCCAAGAGAAGTTTTCGATTGCTTGAAGAGCAGACTTTGAATCGCAGAATATTATTCCTCCTCCAATGTTTTTTAATGTGCTGGTTGCTAAATGTAATGCTGCTAGTTCTGCTTGTGTGGAGGTCAGCCAGTTGTTTAACCTGACACTGACAGTCTTTGTGCAAATATTATTTCTATAAAACCTACATGCCGCTGCAGTCCGTCCACTAGAAGATTGGACTGAGCCGTCGGTGTAGACACAGTGCTCGTGAGATCTTAGACTCTCGATGGAGGAGGCAATTGTTTCAAGAGTGACAGCTTTGAGTAGAGCAAGATTCTCATTATCTTTCTTGGTGACAGGTGTGTATGATACTTGAATGGTGGGGTACAGATAAAGAGGAATATCAGAGACAGGTAGATTGCACTTAAAAGGAATGTTAAGTTTAATGAGATTGTAAGCATTGTTTCTCAGCCAATTATCATAAAAGGAGTGAGTTGGTATGTCGGCACCAGTCAAAAGGGTGTTAACAGCACTAAATAATTTGTCTCTGAGCAATGCAGGAGATGTAGGATCTCTCATGACTTTAAGGCAAAAGGTAGTGTTAACTTGCATTATTCTCTCTAGTATGGTTGGAAGCTTCAGTTCTTCCCTCATGTTGATGATTCTTGTGCATCTTGGGGCACCAAGAATTATCCTCATGGCCTCATTCTGTACTACTTCAAGTTTGTCCAACACAGTGGAGGGGAAATTAATTAAGTGCAGAGCATTTTAATCAACGAGAGATCTAACAAACATCATATAGAATAGTCTAGCATATTTAATATTGATACCAATATTCTTACCAGTAAGTGTTCTCAATGGTTTTAGTCTTTCTTTTAACCTACGGTGTAGATCATTTACAATGTCACTGTTAATACCAACTCCAAGGTATTTGTGCTGCCCACACGTTTCAATGTTCTGGTTGTTGACCTTGAAAGCTATAGGGACATGAGTTTTCTCTTTGGGATGGAGAACTCTGGATTTAGTTATAGAGATAACAAGACCACATTCAATGCTTTTAGCAGCGAATGAATCAAGTAGAGCTTGCAGTCTAGTTTGGGAATTTGCAACAATGCATATATCATCGGCATAACAAATGACGGCTTCGTCAGGTAGTGTGGGAATATCAATTGTTAATTTGTGCATCAGAACATTGAACAGTGTGGGACTTAGCACTCCACCCTGGGGTGTACCCAACTCAAAGGGTGCACAGAGTTTACTTTTGACCCCCTTGAAAAGGACTGAGGCGGTTCTGTTACTCAGGTACCCCCTGAGCCATGTCAACAGTCTTCCCTTAACTCCAAAAGAGGCTAGCTGTTCTAGGATTATTTCTTTGTTTGCTGTATCAAAAGCAGTTTGGAGATCAATAAATGCCGCCTGAGAGTTTGGTCCCCCTCTGATAAAATACTCAGCAAAGCAAGTTTGTGTGCTTCTTCCAGGAAGGAAACCATACAGATTAGGGGCAAGGTGGGGCTTGATTTGAAACATTAGTCTGTCGAGAATAATTCTCTCAAGAACTTTGCACATGCACGACGTCAGAGAAATGGGTCTAAATTTTTGTGAATTAGGCTTGGGTATGGGTATTATGAGTCCCTGTGTCCAGCGGTCAGGTAAAACACCCAGCCTTAGACTTTGATTAAACAATTCTAGCAAAGGGCTATTTGGCAGCTCAGCAAGTACTCTCATGGTGTTGTATGTGATGCCATCCTCTCCAGGAGAGGTAGCCTTACCTTTCTTGAGTGCATTTTTAATTTCAAAGGGGGTTATGCCATAGTTATCATCAGGCCCTATTTCACTACAGGCAATTTCAATATTGAAGTTACGATTTATTTTAGTACTAGCCAGATAGTTTTGCACATCTGGGGGCAGGCTGCTTATACTAGCAGTGCTTGCATATTGCTGAAGCAGCATGTCGGCATAGTCTACAGGTGAATGGTGATTAAGTTGACGACTGCTAGGACGAGAAATCTTTTTAATTTTATTCCACATTTGGGATGAGGATGTTACATGATTGATGCCTTGCAGAAACTGTTCCCAGTGCTGGTTATACACCTGTTCCTTTAGCTCTCTAAACTCTCGGCTGGCTTTAAGAAATATGTTGAGGGTGTCAGCTGTTTTATGTGTTTTATACTGCTCAGCTAGGAATAGAACTCTGTCATGCAGGGGCTTAAGGCGTGAGTCAGTGAACCACCTCTGTCCCTTCCTCACTGGTTTGGGTCTTGTGGATTTTACAACATTGTCATAAAAAGCGGTTACTTCAGTGACCAGGTCCTCATATAACGCATTGACGGTAGTAAAGCAGTAAGTGTTACACCATTCGGAAATGCGGAATTTGAAGAGCATGTGTAAATTTTCAGGGATATTAATTATTTTTTTTCCAAAGCTTAGGGGTTTGACATTATTGATAGTGTATGAACTGAATATGGCAAAATGATCACTAACTAATTCATGAACAATTGATCCTCCGACAGCATTATCAATGAGACCGTGACTAATGACATAATCAAGCCTGCTACCCCTGAGGTGTGTGACGTTAGAGGAGTCAAAGTTGAACACGGACATGTTATTATCTCTTAAGTATTTTACAAAGACTCTGCCATTCCTGTTTGTTTTGGTGTCACCCAGGCTAGTGTGTCTAGCATTAAAATCACCCATTACAATGGTTTGAGAGCTGCTGGTAATTTTTGGGAGAGAAGCTTCCACCATTTGATCACACCTTACATATACATTAACTAAGTTAAGAAACCCGATCGCTGTAGCAATCTGAAACTGCTGATAATATGAGTCGTCACTTTTGTGGTTTTTAACATGTTTACACATTAGGTTACTTTTAACATACGTCAAGATACCGACATCATGGGAACCAACATTTGAGAAAGCTACATAACCTGAGAGTTTGGGTGGCGTTTTATTTTTTGTGTTTGCAGTGTATGGTTCCTGCAGGCACAGTACATCAATGTTGTTGGCACCAGCGTACATCATTAGATCAAACAGCCTTCTTCGCACGCTTCTCACATTCCACGTGAGAAATTTAAGAGTGAGTTGGTCGTGGGTAATGGTGTTCATAAACCTGACGAAGAGAAGTGTTCATAAGATTCACAAGTTGTAGACTATTGCTTACAAATGCCAATTGTTCACCGTCATTAATGGCAAAGAGTTCTTTCACCTGTTTCAAGTTCAGCTGGTTGCCTGTATTTTTCCTATCATTTACAATCATTTCATGTTCGTCAGGAATCGTAGACACACAAGCTTCATATGTTTCACTCGACACAACGGTACTTACAGCACTGGAGGAGGCGTCAAGACTTGCTCGAGACGTGTCAACACTTATAGCACTGGAGGGGGGGTCAATACTTGCTGGAGACGGGTCAACACTTACATCACTGGAAGGCATTTCACTAGAGACTCGGACGTTCGCTTCACTCCTCGGGCTGGCGAGATGATCGTTTGAACACTGACTCGGGTCGTCCATGGTGATCTTAGCATAAATGCTGTTGAGACCATTTTCAATCTTCGTGAGTGTTTCTTGGAGCTTATTGACGGTAATTTCTATTTTGTTCATGCGAGCTGGAAGTTCTAACACCTCCCTCTGCAGGCTGGCGTCAGGCTTCCCAGGTAGGCCAGGGAAGGTTGTCAGGCTGTTGGCGTCAGGAACGGTGGTGGGGTCATCCCGGGTGAGGGGGCGGGTAGTGTACTACCCGCCCCTATTGTATTGTACTTTTTTCGAATCGATACCGTCCAGAATGCAAAGACGTCTTATAAAACCCGTTAGGTCTATTATTATCAAATAAAGAAATCTGGTACCGCAGATTTAGTGTAGGTAGGTGTAGTGGTGGGGCCACCCCGGGTGGGGGGGTTGACTGGGGTGGTGGAGGGTTGCCCCACTGTGCTGTACGGGAGAGGCCGCTTGACACAGTCCTTGTGCCAGGCGGTCACTCCCTCCCGCAAGCACCTGGAACACTTGTGCTTGGTGGCTGAGGATGAGGTCTCATCGGTCCCAGGGGCGTGGTCTTTATTGGGGCAGTCTTTAGTGAGATGATTGGCTGCACAGAAGGCACAGGTGCCTGAAGATTGACAGTGTTTGGCTACGTGACCAAAGTGTTGACATTTAAAACACATGACCGCTGAAGACACCCAGCGTGTTATGGGGCAGGCTGGCCGGTAGGGGCCTAGGAACGTGTAATGACTGGGGGGCGGTGCCTCATGTTTCCAGACGATGACAATCCTGTTGAGTGGCTTGCCTCCAGACTTGATGCGTCTTGCACTGTGCACACCTGATAGTTCTTTCGCATGGGTCAAGGTCATGAGGGTAGGATGTGACAAGGTCTGTACCTCCTGGACCTCTCAGGAGAGTCTGCTTTACTGAATGTGATGCCACCCACTCGACCTTGGAGTAGGGCCGAGATGGTGACTTCATCGGACCTGGCTACATAGATGTAGGGCGAGGCGTGTCTAGGGATTATGAGGTCAATGGGGTAAGGAAAATGGCTAGGAAGGTCCCGTCTCATCCAGGCGTACCTCTGGTCACTGGTAACTTGAGATGGAAATGCCAGCCTGGCATATTTATTACGGGGTGCCAGGGTGGGTCGTGGTGCCCCCCCCCCCCGTCGTTGGGTGACATTGGTCGTCTTGACAGAATTATTACCTTCCCTTAACTTCCTCTCATTACGTAAGGTCTTCCGGCTTTTGTATACAGTAAAACCACCATCCGAGGCTGCTTCATCACTTGAGCTGGTGTCCTCATACCTGGCTATACTGGGATGGAGTGATTGGCCATGCTGTAAGTCATGCGGGGAGGTGGCCGAAGTGGACGCAAATGCGTCTGAAGCATTTTGGGAAGGGTCGCTGTGGGTGACCCCATAAGGCGGGAGGGAAGTGGCCATGTTGCCAAAGTCACAACATGAAGTGACAATACACGTCAGCTTCTACCACAGAGTAGCACTTCAGGCTATGGCCTGGACCCAAAACAACAGCGGCTACTAATCATAGTGCAGAGACAAGATGAATAGTTCAGACACTTACAATCAAACGCAGGTGTATACGCGGTCAGCTGGCACCACTGCTGAGGGTAGTGTGGCTCCGACCAGAGTGACAGGTGTAGAGAGTGCCACTCTGATACCTACTTTATCCACACACACACTTAATAGTCCTCTACACTGTATGTAACACTGCACTGGTACCACCAATCACTGAGGCATCTGTACAGTGGTATGCGAGTGGTCCGTTCGTGCCACCGTGTCCAGGCTGTACAGGGGAATTACTTTAGGGAACGGGGCAATAGGGGCTAAAGTTCCAGCGCCCGGGGTACCACCTCAGGCGTCTGACCAGGCGTGAAGTAAGAGAAAGCGGCCATGTCCCCACTGCCCAAGGCGCTATAGTAGACAAAAGCTCTGGCTGTCGTGTACTAAGGGAGGTGGCAGCTTGAAGCCAGTATTCTCAGCACCTGATTTGATTTATATTATTATCACTATAACCTGCACTTTATTGTCTTAGAGTAAATTTTTACTGCCATTAATTATTCATGTTGTTTTGTTTGTTGACTTGTTTTCGTAAGCCAAGAGATTCTCTTTATTCATATCTTGTTTTCTAGAGTAATAAAATTTCATTGTTTATACTTTGTGTTTTGTGTGTCTTCCCATTACCGTACCACAGACAAAAGAGCAAACTATCTTCTTTTTTTTTTGTTATGTGACGAGGCCCTGCCCCCAGCTTTTGAAACAGCCGAACACCAACGCTTTACCGTCACACTAAAGACTGATTTTTTGGGTAAATTAGGGTTGACATCTACATATAGGTACTTGAATTAGTTTTAGGTGATTAGTTTTCTTCATTAATGTCTGAGAAATTAGACGGGGATGGGTACAGACTGATATAGACCTAACGTGACTGCCTGTCCCCACACACAATGAATTTCCTAAAAATTCTAATGCTTTTAAGAAGTATAATAATCTAGAGAACTCATGTAAATTATGTATAAGTCACAATGACATTATCAACAAGCTTCTCCGAAGAACAAACTGCGGTATCTTCGTGAGGGTAAGTAGCACTCCAGGTTGCAATTATTTTACCATCTCGTGGCGCAGTCGAGTAAGGCGCGTCTGGGATCTTTCCGGACGTAGGTTTGATCCCTCATCACGGCCCTTGTGGATTTGTTAACTGTATATAGTTTAAACTGATATGTCACGATATTGTGATTTCTTTGTGTATTGTTACTGTACGTTTTGCCCATGGTATTTGTGCTCTATATTAAACTTCGTCTTGAGGCAAAGCCCACTGCCTCAGAATATATTGATACTATATCCTTAGATCATTATCCATATCGTTAAAATCTAGTGGATATCTTGATCGTCCCCTTAAAACGTCCCCACATGTGCTGTTGACAATGGGTGATGGCTTACATTTTAAGTGGAGAGTTTGTATAAATAAGTGGATCTTCAGACCGTCTTATTTGCCTTACTTCTTGCGTTGAAATCTCTATAAGAATCCAAACTTAATGTATTAATTGTAGGTGATTCTCCGACATCTCTAATTGTGCTCTTTTAATGAAGCTAAACAAAAATACCAAAAAATTATTAATGGTGATAACAGAGTCTATTTCATGTGGATTCCATTTCATGTCGTTCTCAGAATGCAAGAATGGAGACCATTCTTAGAAAGAGACTACAAGACGACTTGGACAAACTTGAGGAATGTTCCAGAAAATGGCTCATAAAGTTTAACTCAAGTGTTAAGATATTGACTTAAGTTGATATATAAAGTTACTTGAGCATACTATTTTCATCTATTCAGAACCCAGACAAAAGGACACTAAATAATATTAATTTAATGAACTCATTAGTTTAATGAGTTCATTTATGGATATAAGCCATAAACTCACAGGAAAGTTGAAACCTACAACATTATAAGTAAATCCTCCAAAGAGAGAAAGAGAGGGAGAGATATAAACAGAGCCCCCCCCCCCGTCCCCTGGGCGTTTAGTAACTGTTTTGTATCTCATTATATCAGTGAGTGCTGGTTATTACTGGATGATTGAGTGTGGTGAGGTTGAGTGTATGTTGGGGTTATGAGAGCGTGTTGAGGTTGAGAATGTGTTCTGGCTGAATGTTGACATTGTGTGTCAACACAATGTATTTATTATTAATGTATTTCATGTATATTCCACATGTATGTATTTATACGTAACTTTAATAACTGTTAGGCTGCAGGACAAAATCGAAATTCAAGTAAGACTGGGCTCAAGACTATTTGCTTCCTGAGAAATAATGAACGTAAGTTGTAGTTGTAAGTTTGATATTGTTATAGTTGGGTGGGAAGAGAAACAAACTGGTGATCCACATGGCTTTTATTTACCGAATTATACCACACCGGGTTATCGGTGACATTTACACTGTATTCACCTAATCTAAGTAATAAGTTACAATGCACCATTTACTATGTACCATTTACAAAAGAGCATCTGCTCGAAATATTATTCACCTAAGTAATAATTAATCCAACAAAATAACTTAATCCTAACAGATATTAAAGTCATCAGCTGGAGAATTAAAATCAAACTGTCATACATGAGGCCATCAGGTAATTAGTAGGCTTCTAGTTAACCGGCAGATGACCATTCAAACTTAGGGTGTTTATGAAATTTCCTAGACAATTAAGTACTAATTCAGACAGTAAATGCATTATATAATTTGAATTCACAATTACAACTTCTCTTCTGAATTATTACTCCCGAATGTGGAATTGTGTGAAAGAATTAAATTGTCTGTATTCCATTCAGGTACAAAACTGTTATCAGCAAATGTGAGGTAATGAAGGCAAAATTTAAATGGTACCAGTTTGATATTGTAGATTCATTAAAGAGAATACAAGAACAATTTAGCATTTCGATTTGTATGGAAATAATTTCGATCTGCATGGAAAGGCTCCTAATTCGAGATTTTATAATTTCGGTATGTTCTGCATGGTCTTATTGGTTAGGTTAGTGCCTAGGACTATGGTTAGTGCTTTTGAGATCCAGAGGGTAAAGGAAGCAGTAAAGTAGAGCAAGAGGGCAGTGTCCACATCTGGGATGGCAGTAATGGATGTGGTGGAGGAGTAGGCTATCACAGCAGCACAGCGCACAGCCTCTACCACTGGCGCCCACAACCACCCATCATACATGGCTGACATCACACCCACTGTCACGAATATGAAGATCTGGCACGTCACAGCCGCCTCCAAGGATAATATCTGAGGGACACAAATAATATATATTACTACATTACCCGACACTAATTACATAAATAACTTTGATTTACGATAAATCTAAACTAATTCTGCTCTATTAAATCTAATATTAATTCTAAATATTCTTGTAGGGCCTCATAATGTACTTACATTATGCATCCAGCATTTCTTCGACCCATAATTTCGTTGATTATTTAAAATTATCAGAAAGCTAAAAATGGGTTGAACTTGTGGGATTAATATAATTTGCTGTAAATTCTGAATTAATTTGCTCGCCTCCCTAAGTGAAGATAGGACGGTAGTCGTATCAGACTTAGGTGCTAGGCGGATGTGTCGTGGAGTGCTCTTGAGAATGTGTGACCACATGCTAAGCAAATTGAGTAAGATCAAATAATATCACATTGTCTGTCAGAATATGGAGAAGGCGGTTTGCAAGGCACGAAGGCGGTTTCTGTCGTGTCCGCCAGAATATGGAGAAGGCGGACACGACAGGGTGTGTGTGGGGGCGTTCCCTACACGAGGCAGGAGCAAGGACCAGGAGCTACAACTCAACTCTCACCGGAGGATAGGTGGAAGTAGGTGATTCTAGTTTCCCTCCCAATTCCCCTTTAGTCAGCTATATTATTTAGCCTGAGTATTTTGTATGTCGTGAGCATGGCTCACCTATGTCACAGTAAGGCACCAGTGTGTAGAGTGGGACTACATAGAGTACCCACGATATTTATGATTATTATTGGTGTGTGCAGGCACCCGGAGTAATTGATGAATTAACTGTGTTGATAATGTCTTTCATGAGACTTTAATATGATCAGTTATTTAGTGAGAGAATATATATATAAATAGGCCAGTATTTGGAGTTAGGCTATGTGCCCAGTAACTATGTTATTACCATTATTGATGTCTATGATTCATCCATATATATATATATATATGTCTATGCTTGTGTATTGAATAATCATTCATGGGTGCAGGGATTAATTGTGTTATCGCCCACGAAAGTAATTACTGAGAACTCCAGTGATATATACTTGCATACGTTATCATTAAATGAAGGGCAGTGTGTAATACCATGACAGTGAATTATTGTGACCTTTAATATAGAAATGTTTGATTGAGCTCAAGATCAGTGTAGCGAAGTATTTACGTGCTATTGTCGCAAATATTGTGTGTTCGAACTTCTAGTGATCTTTGAGAATTTAAAGAAACAGAGCACGTGACGCCAGGAAAACAAGCAATAAACGTTCACACGGCGAGAAGGGCGCGGCCTAGCTGATTTTGACATTGACGTGAGGGGGAGCATTGCCAGCTTGGCGAGTTCATGATTATATGTGTGGGAACGAGCGACTTCTGCCTGGAACAGCTGTTTGCTTATTTGATATAATCTTGTGATGTCTTTGAATGAGTTTTAAGTAAAATACAAAGTACATTGGTGTTTATATCATCCCCTCCATATTTCTTGTGGCTATATAAAACCTGAAAGCAAATAGGGATAGAAGTAAATACCTGCCTGATATCAGATCTATTGAGTGTGTCCTTGCCACTGTTACCACAATTCAACAAAACCACTGACGTGTTACTGGACACCGGAAACACCAGTTGGCGACCTTGTGGTTAGTAGTAGAACCCATGACGGGGCGGGCACACAATAGTTAAGTGAACAAGTTGTGTTCCCACTCCTTCTCGATCAGAGGCCGGTTGGGATTGACTGGGATACTCTCCTGGCGTACAGTGGCGTCGCAAGGATAGAGTGAAGACCCGCAGGGCTACGGTGAGTGACCTTGAGTATACTGTTACTCGCCCCTTTCCCCTCTCATTGGAGGTGAACCCCGACAATATATATATATATATATATATATATATATATATATATATATATATATATATATATATATATATATATATATATATATATATATATATATATATATATATATATGTGTCGTACCTATTAGCCAGAACGTCGTACTCGGCCTACTATGCAAGGCCCGATTTGCCTAATAAGCCAAGTTTTCCTGAATTAATATATTTTCTCAAATTTTTTTTCTTATGAAATGATAAAGCTACCCATTTCATTTTGTATGAGGTCAATTTTTTTATTGGAGTTAAAATTAACGTAGATATATGACCGAACCTAACCAACCCTACCTAACCTAACCTAACCTATCTTTATACGTTAGGTTAGGTTAGGTAGCCGAAAAAGTTAGGTTAGGTTAGGTTAGGTAGTCGAAAAACAATTAATTCATGAAAACTTGGCTTATTAGGCAAATCGTGCCTTGCATAGTAGGCCGAGTACGACGTTCTGGCTACTAGGTACGACATATATATATATATATAATATATATATATATATATATATATATATATATATATATATATATATATATATATATATATATATATATATATATATATATGTGACGATAATCTCTTTCAAGAGGGATTGAGCCTGCTCTTCCCTACACATTTACATCATTCAAGTACAAGATACTATATTGAAGATACATCCCCCAGTATCGCCAAACGTTTTGCCCAGGAAGCAAAGCGTACCATGCACAACCCGACACACCGGCTACCGCCCGCCGTCAAACCAGCAAACTACTCATTCTTCGCCTGCCTGTTGCTGATTGGCTGGTGTGTCGCCGCACCTGCACTCACGCCACTTCATGAGTCGACGTCTGGGCCAGCAGCACGCCGTCTCCTTAGAATATCCCTGTGCTCCTAGGAGTTGACATCTCTCTATAGTAGACTAAGCCCTAGCTGTCGTGTACTAAGGGAGGTGGCAGCTTGAAGCCAGTATTCTCAGCACCTCACCTGATTTTATTATTATCACTATATCTTGCACTTACTTGTCTTAGAGTAAATTTTCATTGCCAGTAATTATTCGTGTTGTTTTGTTTGTTGACTTGTTTTGAATTTTACGAGATTGTCTTTATTCATATCTTGTTTTCTAGAGTAATTAAAATTTCATTGTTTATACTTTGTATTTTGTGTGTCTTCCCATTACCTTACCACAGACAAAAGGACAAACTTCTCTTTTTTTTATGTGACGAGGCCCTGCCCCCAGCTTTTGAAACAGCCAAACACCAACGCTTTACTGTCACATCATCACATTCACATTTTTCAGGCTTGGAAAGTACAACAAGGACAGAGACCGAATGATAAAGGTGGTTTTCATGAGCGAAATCGCGAAAGAGGAACTGCTAGCAAGGAAGTGTTGTCTAAAAGGTGTAGAGAAGTTCAAGAAAATATTCCTGCAGAGGGATATGACAAGGGAAGAGAGAATACGGACAGCAGACGCGAGGAAGGAGCGCAGGGAGAGAGAAGGAAATCAGAGTACCACAACCCAGAACCCTACAATCCCAGAGGGAAGTGGAGAACCCTCCTCAAACAGTGCAACAGCCACAGGGATTGGGGCACCACCCCCAAATTCTACCCAACAGACACCCAACCTGCCCCATCCCCTGTCAGCCCCCCACTAAGTACCCACCTAGGGCACCCTCCCCCCACCCACCCCCCTCCCCCCACTCACCCCCCTTCTCCCCCTCACCCCTCTCCCCAGGACCTCCCTTCCCCCCCATGCCCTCCCTTCTCCCACATGCCTTCCCGTCTCTCCCACCCCCATGCCCTCCCTTCTCCCCCTCCCCCCTAAGCCCCCCACTCTCCCCCACCCCACCTAAGTCTTCCCCTCTCCCCCACTCCCCTAAACCCTCCCCTCTTCCTCACCCACCTCAGCCCTCCCTTTTCCCCCACGCCCCCCAAGCCCTCCACCCTTTCTCTCCCCCCAAACCCCCCCATCTCCCCTATCCCCCACAGCCTCTCCTCCCCCCATGCTTCCCCAACCCTCCCTCTCTTACCCACCCCCTGTACCCTCCCCCTCTTATCCACCCCCTGTACCCTCCCCCTCTTATCCACCCCCTGTACCCTCCCCCTCTTATCCACCCCCTGTACCCTCCCCCTCTCCCCCACCACCCCAAGCCCTCCCTCCTCCACCAATCCCCCCGTGCCAGGTCCCCCCAGCTCCCACTCACCCCAGATCCCAAAGGTCCCCCCCAGAAAAGAAGCAGAAGAGAGTCAGTTTCAGGGTGATGTACTCGAACATAGATGGGATCACAAGCAAGACAAGTGAACTAAGGGAAAGAGCACAAGAAGTTAACCCAGATGTAATCGGACTCACTGAAACAAAACTCTCTGGAATCATAACGAATGCCGTGTTTCCCCAGGAGTATACAGTAATAAGGAAAGAGAGGGAAGGTAGAGGAGGAGGCGGAGTGGCCCTACTCATGAGAAGGGAATGGAGTTTTAAGGAGATGGCCATCCCGGGCTGTGAGGAGCTCAGAGACTACATAGCAGGCACCATAACAATGGGAGGACCAAGAATAGTAGTAGCAGTAATATACAACCCTCCACCAAATGACAGGAGACCCAGTCAAGAGTATGAAAACAACAACAAGGCAGTTAACACTATAATTGAGAGGGCAGCCTCTGCTGCCTGTAGAAATAGATCCCACCTGCTCATCATGGGCGACTTCAATCACGGAAAGATTGACTGGGAGAACAAGGAACCGCATGGAGGCGAGGATACGTGGAGAGCCAAACTATTGGAGGTAGTGACAAGCAACTTTTTAACCCAGCATGTCGGAGAACCCACAAGGATGAGAGGAAATGACGAACCAGCAAGACTCGACCTAGTCTTCACTCTGAACGACTCCGACATAAGAGAAATCGGTTTTGAGGACCCAGTAGGAATGAGCGACCACAGTGTACTGGTGTTTGAGTACTTGATTGAAGAAGGGTTATTGAACTCGAGGAGGGATACCGAAACCAAAAGGTTAGCATACCGAAAGGGAAACTATGAGGGGATAAGAAAATTCCTAACAGATATAGCATGGGAAACAGAGCTCAGGGGAAAGACGGCCCAAGATATGATGGATTACATCACGCAGAAGTGCAAGGACGCAGCAAACAAGTTTGTCCCAGTCCAAAAGGAAAACAGAGAAATGAAGATGAGAAACCCATGGTTTAATCAAAGATGTAGGCTAGCTAAGCAGCAAAGTAAAAGGGCATGGAGAAACTATAGGAATAACAGGACACTGGAGAGCAGAGAAAGATACCAGAATGCCAGGAATGAATATGTCAGGATGAGAAGAGAGGCAGAAAGACAATACGAAAATGACATCGCAAGCAAGGCAAAGACTCAGCCTAAATTATTGCATAGCCACATTAGGAGAAAAACAACAGTAAAGGAACAGGTTATGAGATTAAGGATAGGGGCGGAAGGATTCACTACAAATGACAAGGAAGTGTGTGAGGAATTGAATAAGAAATTCCAGGAGGTCTTCACCTTAGAACAAGGAGAAATTCCAGAGGTAAGTGAGGGAATAGCTAACCAGGAACCACTGGAAGAGTTTGAGATTACCAGTGGGGAAGTAAGGAAGTGTTTACTAGAGTTGGACGTGACGAAGGCTATAGGCCCAGATGGAATCTCCCCTTGGGTTCTAAAGGAAGGAGCAAGAGAACTGAGCCTACCACTCTCCATAGTGTATAACAAATCACTGGCAACAGGGGAACTGCCAGATATTTGGAAAGCAGCTAACGTAGTCCCGATATACAAGAAAGGGGATAGACAGGAGGCACTGAACTACAGGCCAGTGTCCCTAACCTGCATACCATGCAAGCTGATGGAGAAGATTGTGCGAAAAAAACTAGTGGAGCATCTGGAGCGAAGGAACTTTGTAACACAGCATCAACATGGGTTCAGGGATGGCAGGTCCTGCCTCACAGGGTTACTTGAATTCTACGACCAGGCAACAAAAATAAGGCAAGAAAGAGAAGGGTGGGCAGACTGCATATTTTTGGATTGTCAGAAAGCCTTTGATACAGTACCACACAAGAGGCTAGTGCGAAAGTTGGAGATGCAGGCTGGGGTGAGAGGGAAGGTACTCCGGTGGATAGAGGAATACCTAAGCAACAGGAGACAACGAGTCTGTGTGAGGGGTGAGGCCTCAGATTGGCGAGACGTCACAAGTGGAGTCCCGCAAGGGTCAGTCCTTGGACCTATACTGTTTCTGGTATATGTAAATGATCTCCCAGAGGGTATAGATTCGTTCCTCTCAATGTTTGCCGACGATGCAAAAATTATGAGGAGGATTGAAACAGAGGATGATAGTAGGAGGCTACAAGATGACCTGGATAGACTGAGTGAATGGTCCAACAAATGGCTGTTGAAGTTCAACCCGAGTAAATGCAAAGTAATGAAACTAGGCAGTGGAAACAGGAGGCCAGGCACAGGATACAGAATAGGAGATGAAGTACTTAATGAAACAGACAGAGAGAAAGATCTAGGAGTTGATATCACACCAAACCTGTCTCCTGAAGCCCACATAAAGAGAATAACGTCTGCGGCATATGCGAGGCTGGCTAACATCAGAACGGCGTTCAGGAACCTGTGTAAGGAATCATTCAGAATCTTGTACACCACATATGTAAGACCAATCCTGGAGTATGCGGCCCCAGCATGGAGCCCGTACCTTGTCAAGCACAAGACGAAGCTGGAAAAAGTCCAAAGGTATGCTACTAGACTAGTCCCAGAACTAAGAGGCATGAGTTATGAGGAAAGGCTGCGGGAAATGCACCTCACGACACTGGAAGACAGAAGAGTAAGGGGGGACATGATCACAACCTACAAAATCCTCAGGGGAATCGACCGGGTAAACAAGGATGAACTATTCAACACTGGTGGGACGCGAACAAGGGGACACAGGTGGAAGCTGAGTACCCAAATGAGCCACAGAGACGTTAGAAAGAACTTTTTCAGTGTCAGAGTAGTTAGTAAATGGAATGCATTAGGAAGTGATGTGGTGGAGGCTGACTCCATACACAGTTTCAAATGTAGATATGATAGAGCCCAATAGGCTCAGGAATCTGTACACCAGTTGATTGATGGTTGAGAGGCGGGACCAAAGAGCCAGAGCTCCACCCCCGCAAGCACAATTAGGTGAGTACAATTAGGTGAGTACATTTCATGGGGGCCTGTCCGGGAGCTTCACTCAGGTACTGGTACCAGATCGTAAATTTGTGGTAAGCATACTCGGCTTTGGTAAAGTAGCTTTTAACTATTTTCAATATTCAATTTTATTTTCATATGGTGCTGTGTGTATTGTGCATTCCGAGAGTAGCATATGGTGAAGGTGAGATAACTTTGGATTACGTGGTGATTGTAGGCCTCAGTCATTCTCCTAATTGGTCATCTCTCCCTCCGTGTTATTACTCGTGTTTACCATCTTTTGTCCCTAGGATATTTCTCATATTTTCGGCAGATCATCATATTGGTACCCTGGTACTGTGGTCTGTCCCCGGGTCAAGTGCACCTAATCTTCTTCAATCCGACGGTAGGAGGATAATGAGGGCCATAGTTCCTCTTGCACGAATTTTAGTTGCTGAATTGGGACCTCAGCAGCAGTTGTCGTCACCAGTTGACACCTCGCACCCCTACACGTCGGTCAGAGATAATGATATTTACATTGGTAGGGAATTAGCCATCTTTTTCAGAGCACAAAAGTTCGCTAATTCTGTAAGTATCATATTCATTTCAGTGGGAAAAACTTGCTTATGTCCTATAGAGACTCGGCAAGGTATGCCTACATTCTTGGACTACCTAATTCACTTTTGAGGCAATTAACTGTTTCATTTGTTTTAGAAACTCAGTTTCGCTTATTTAGTAGGATTTTCTTGCCCTTATCCTCTTACATTGAGTACCGGGTACAAGATTTCCTGCGACCTTGATTTATTAATTATTTATCATCTTGAAATTAACATTAATTGTTAACGATTCCACAGGATAGGTACCAGTTGCCACGTTGTCCTGTTTCTGACATTCACCATATCACAACAGTATATTCGTTCTGCATTTATTTGCTAATTTCACCATGTTTCGTCTCCAAGCTTTCCGTGCAGATCCAGCAGGTGAAATAGGGACCTTAAGTCGTGCCAAGAGGACTGAATTACAAACTCTTGCACATGAATATCAACTAGAAGTTCCCTACCAAGCCAAGAAAAATGAACTACATAACCTGTTACTGGATCATCTCTTAGAGGAAGGTAAGATTAACTCTGAAACTCACGAAACTTACTTTATTGCAGATAAAACTGATTTGGCAACGATGAAACTCAAATTAGAAATTGCCAAGATCGAACGAGAGCAGCAAAGGGAAGCAGCTGCCATACGAAAGGAAGAACATGAACGTGAGATTGCAATACTCCGTGAGCGTGAACGAATACAGCTTGAAACAAAACAACGCCAATTGGAGATGCAACGCGAGCATGACAAACAACAAGTAACTCTGGCTATGGAATGTCGTCAACAAGAATTCGCGTTGGAAACTACACACCTCGCTCAACGCCAGCAAGCTACCGCCAGTCTTCCTGTCAGTTTCAATATCTCACATGCAAGTAAGTTAATGCCACCATTCGTAGAGACAGAAGTTGATGTATTTTTTACCACCTTTGAGACCCTTGCTAATCAACTTCATTGGCCTGCCGACCAATGGGCAACCCTTCTCAGAGTACATCTCACAGGTAGAGCTGCAGTTACACTCAGTACTTTGGCGTCTGAGAATGACAACCAGACTCTGAAACAAGCAGTGTTGGACGCCTACCTTCAATCCACCGAAAGTTATCGAAGGAAATTCCGTGACCACCTGAAGGCAAGTACCACTACCTTTCTCGAATTTGCTAATACCAAAAGGAGATATTTTATGAAATGGCTGGAAGCAGCACATGTCTCTACCTTTGCAGAACTCGTCAACCTCATGTTAGTTGAAGAATTCTTGAGGCGTGTGCCGCCTCCTGTCTGTTTATATTTAGCAGATAAAGAAGAGACCGACTACCTAAAGTGTGCTATGTCGGCTGACACTTACAGCCTCATCCACCAGCTGACACCAGAACCACCTTCCAGTAAGAAGTCTTGGTACAGTTACGAGAAAGTGAGTACTGATCAACCTGGCTCGCAATTATACTGTAAGTATTTTAGACTCTATGGACATACCATAGATAAATGTGGTAAGTCTCAGTACAAAGGAAATACTGAATGAATACCCAAACAGACTCCTCCTAAGTCCGGTAAGCCTGTGATGAATGTTGGTGTTCATGTTAATGATCTTTCTCTTTTCAGTAAACACCTGTATACTGGAATTGTCTCTACCAACGGTTCAGATCCGGAGGGACGTTTCAAACTGAAGATCTTGAGGGACACAGCGGCTCTTCAATCAATTATTTTGAAATCAGCTGTGCCCAATATCGCCTACACCGGAGAAACTGTCTTCATCACTGACCTCACTGCTACCACTCCTTATCCTCTCGCCAGAGTCCACCTGGATTGTCCCTTCGTGACCGGAGAAGTCCAAGTCGCCATCAGGGAAAACCCTTTTCCCATGCCTGGAGTGCAACTTCTCCTGGGCAACGACTTGGCAGAAGACCTGCAACCGACCAACTTGATCGTCATGGATAAACCCCAGGTGTGTACCTCTGTGATGGATAATCCCATCTTTGAGTATGTTCCAGCAAAGGTTCAAGAGAGTGATGAAGTTTCTCCTCCGGTTTTAGTGACCACCCGTGCACAAGCTGCACGACCACAGCCAGCTGACTCTACTGCTGCCGCTGTCCCTCAAGACCCTCAGAAACTACCCCCGAATCTGACCAAGTTGGAGTTCCGTAAGTTACAGATCGAAGATCTTACCTTGACACCATTATTTTTCCAGGCTGGGACTCAACCTGACAGTATTCCTGGGTTCTTCCTAGAGAACTAGTTGCTCTACCGCAGATATAGACCCAGTAAACTGAAGGAGGAGGACGATTGGGCCAACGTCGAACAACTAGTGATTCCTGCCAGCCTGCAGCCCACTATTCTACACCTGGCCCACGGAACACTCTCACACTACGGATTTAACAAAACCTACCATGGAATCCGTCAAGACTACTACTGGCCAGGTATGGTAAATAGCGTCAAAAAGTACGTCAAACAGTGTCATACATGTCAGATGGCAGGTAAACCGAACATCTCTATCCCCAGAGCACCACTGACTCCCATACAGGTGCCTGCGGAATCTTTCCACAGACTTATTATAGACTGTGTTGGTCTTTTACCTCGGACCAGTTCAGGTAACGCCTATATCCTAACCATCCTGTGTCCTACCACCAGATTCCCCATAGCAGTTCCAGTAAAGAACATTACGGCTGCTACGGTTGTGAAACACTTATTGAAGATCTTCACCCAGTATGGATTTCCAAGGGAGGTTCAGAGCGACTGTGGCACCAACTTCACCAGTGATCTCTTCAAGAGGACACTGGAAGAGTTCAACATCAAACAGGTATTGTCCAGCCCCTATCATCCTGCTTCACAGGGTTCTCTTGAGCGTAGTCATCAGACTATTAATTAAAGCACTCCTGAAGAAGTTTTGTAATGAAACCTCTAAGGATTGGGATAAGCAAATTGATCTGATTATGTGCATCTATAGAAGTCTTCCCAATGAGTCTCTAGGAGTATCTCCTTATGAGATGCTCTACGGACGCAAGTGCCGTACTCCTCTCAAAGCTTTGAAAGACTCTCTACGTGATGCCACCTTCAATGTGCATCAGAATGTGCCCCAGTTTCTTCAAAACCTATAACACATTCTAGAGAGGGTACACAGTTTTGCCAAAGATAATCTATTGAAAGCACAGGAGAGGATGAAGACTCATTACGACCAGACCAGCAAAGTTAGGAAATTTAAACCGGGAGACTTCGTGCTTGCCTATTTCCCTATCCCAGGTTCTCCTTTGCAAAACAGGTTTTCAGGACCCTACCGCATCAAGGAGTGCAGAAACAACCACAACTACGTTCTAGAGACTCCAGATAGGCGGCGGAAGACCCAGTTGTGCCACGTCAACCTCCTGAAGCTATATAACGGTACTCCTCCCACTGTAATGATAACATATTCTTCCTTTAAAGAGCCATACATCCACAGTGAGACCTTCCCTGCTTCTCCTTTCGAAAGCACTGACACGGAGTCAGCGCTTTCCAATTCGGGAATCCTAACTGATCTTCATAATTATTTTCAGGACAATCATAGTGCACCTCTCATCAAGATCTTCAAAGAACATAGGAGCTGTTCCGAGATGATCCACAAGAGTGTAATGTTACCCAGCACGACATCCATCTGCTCCCTGACACCCGGCCGATTCGTCAACCCTTCTACCGAATCAGTCCTAGCAAGAAGGAAGTCATGCGTGCTGAGGTGCAGTACCTCTTGGATCATGGTGTGGGAACCGACCTGTGAGATTTATATTTATTTAATTTATATGAATTTATATTT
Source organism: Procambarus clarkii (assembly GCF_040958095.1). Lineage (NCBI taxonomy): Eukaryota > Metazoa > Arthropoda > Malacostraca > Decapoda > Cambaridae > Procambarus > Procambarus clarkii. Next base: position 38,520,981 of record NC_091162.1, on the reverse strand, counting down.
ACGTTAATTTGTATACTTCAATAGCAATTTGTATAATGATAAGTGGACTGTATTTCTGCAATAATCTCATAATCTCACAAATCGATCCTCTACACATTAGGGGGGGTTTATATTAATTTAATTTATATATATGCAGCCAATCAAACTACAGTATTAGACTACATACATTGAAGAGGTTCCTTATCTTATAGTACAGCAGGCCTTAGTCCACCAGGTATAACCAGAATGTAGACACCACATTTTCCCTCTTTGAGGTAGCTTCCATCACCCTGGTAACTGATGCACAAAGTCTTGCTTCCTCGTCTTGACCTGTCAAAAGGGCGCTAACTGTGAAGCCAGGTTCCTAATATATGACAAGCTATATCAGAGAAAACACTGTACATGGAACAATGAAGACCTGGCTTAATTACCTTTAGTATGAGGCTATTTCGTGCTCTAACCGGATCACCCTATATCCACTGACATTAACCCTTAAACTGCGCAACGCGCCTGCAGGCTCACGTCTGGTTTGCGCAACGCGCCTCCGGGTATTTGTATTTTTCACGTTCCATTCAAAACTCCCGCGGCTACATGGGGTTCACATCAGCTTCCTCAGGGCTCTTGTAAACAGACGCCATCTTTAAAAAAATCGTGGTCCACATTCCCGGGTGTGGGAGCCTCAGTAGTGTGTGAGCAACCAAGGCTGGCGCTCGCAGCATGAGCGCACTGCACTGCTGTTCAGCATGTGACCACAGCATCGCCTAATAATGTCAAAATATATATAGAACTTGTATTATTTAGCTATGATAGTGTTATATTAGAGCCTGAGTGTGATAATGACTGGGTACAATGTTCAAATATCAGTGATTCAATGCTGTTCACGATGTTCACAGCGCTAGCCACAGCACCACAGCATTATTTCGTTCATCTAGGAATCTTCAAATGATTTCTTAGGTTCCTTTTCAAAATAAACGTGTGGTCAATTATTCATTTACAGGAATTAGTGACCAGGATTGTGATAATAGCAGGATTGTGGTTATAATTAGCGTTGTGCGTAGTATTGTGGAAGGAGGAATTTTGATGAGGGAGGGAGGGCGAGAATTGAGGTAGCCTCATTGTGTGTGTGTGGCTGCCACTCTTGTTTTGCTCACCATACTAGTTTAGTGGTTTGCTATGGGCAACACATATGTACATGGGGATATATAGTGTGTGTATATAGTGTAAGAACAGCAACAGGAGAATGTTGAGAGGAGCTATTTTGGTGAGGGAGGAGACGTAATCGTAGCGTCGTCTGCTGTGTGATTTTTCATGCAGTGTACGGTGGTCACTGTACTGTTTGGACACAATACCGGCTTACTTGCATAGTTCTGGTAAATAAAACATGTAGATAGGTATATAGAACATGTGTAATAAGAACTATAGCAATATGGTGGGAGGAGCAATGTTGGCGAGTAAGATGTTGGAGTGAGGGAGACTGGCTGGGTGTGGCTGCTCTCACTCGAGGTGTTCTGAATGTGCTCATGGCCAAATGCTCCTATTGGCCCATACGAGGCAGCTCCTATTGGCCCATATGCGGCAGCTGCTACTGGCCCATACGGGGCAGCTGCTATTGGCCCATACGAGGCAGCTCCTATTGGCCCATACGAGGCAGCTCCTATTGGCCCATACGGGGCAGCTGCTATTGGCCCATACAAGGCAGCTGATATTGGCCCACACGAGGCAGCTACTATTGGCCCATACGAGGCAGCTGCTATTGGCCCATACGGGGCAGCTGCTATTGGCCCATACGAGGCAGCTGCTATTAGCCCATACGAGGCAGCTGCTATTGGCCCATACGAGGCAGCTGCTATTGGCCCATACGAGGCAGCTGCTATTGGCCCATACGAGGCAGCTGCCATTGGCCCATACGAGGCAGTTGCTATTGGCCCATACGAGGCAGCTGCTATTGGCCCATACGAGGCAGCTGCTATTGGCCCATACGAGGCAGCTGCTACGCGATGTTCTGAATGTGTTGATGGTAAATGTATATAGTGTGTGACAGTGTATAGTGAGTACATATGTTGTAAATATACATAAATGAACATGAAACATTGGTGTGAATAACTGTATGATGGGAGGGGCAAAGTTGGCGAATACAATGTTGGAGAAGTGAGGGAGGGCTGGCTGGGTGTGGCAGCTCTCACTCACGGTGTTCTGAATGTGTTGATGGTGAATGTATATAGTGTGTGACAGTGTATAGTGTGTATATAGATTGTATATATATACACAAATTAACATGATACATAGTAAATATGTGCTGCATATGTGTACACAAGTTTCATGCACGTAACACAGTGTCTACGGACAGTACGGATGTTGTACTGCGATATTATAGTGTACGTGTTCATTATACATTGGATTGGCACATAAAAACAATGAAAATGTATTTGGAAAGGTGCGCAAAAAATGAACGAAAATATATTGTTCTGTAAAATAAAATATAAAATCTGATCACAAAGAAATCAGATTTAGCATAGAATGGAATAGACCAGTAGGAGAAAATTCTGTTAAAGTGCCAGATTTTCGAAAAGCTGATTTTAATAGCCTAAGAAATTTTTTGGGTCAAATTGATTGGAAAGGCTTGGGTATGGGGTGTGGGCCGGTCTTGGAGCGAGACATGAACCCAGCGATAGGTGACTTAAATGGGGATTTCGATGTGGATTCAATATATAACTTATTTAAGAATATTCTAAACAAAGCACAGGAACGTAGTATACCATACAAATTGAATAGATCGTATACTAATGACCCAAAGTGGATAACAAAGAATTTGAAGAACCTTATAGGTAAAAAGAGAGCTTGGTACAAAAGGATTAAAAATGGGGAGGTCACTTTAGAACAGGAATTCGTACAACTGGTTAGAAATGTTAAAAAAGAGATAAGGAAAGCAAAAAGAAACTATGAAGTTCGCATAGCAGGGCAAGCAAAGACAGCTTAAAAAACAACGAGAAGTAACGAAGGAGGAGACCAGCAGTAAAGGGACCTCGTCTTGGAGAGTTGTGAAAGACAGGGGCCTTAAGAAGACTTTGATAAAGCCGCCTTCAAACGCCATAGCAACTTCTAATTCATTTGACGTTTTGGAGGACGAGTGCTGTGGAGAGACTGTGGATCGCGCAAAAGGGAAAGCAACGAAGAGAAAGGAAGCGCAGGCCCCTCAGAAAGTAAAGGAAGTACCTAAGCAAACATTAGTTGTGGGAGATTCCCAGATAAGGTATTTGGATAGAACGTTTTGTGCTAGAGATAGGGGGAACAGGTTAAGGGTTTGCTATCCCGGAGCTGGCATTGGTGATATTATAAACAACATGAATGATATTATGGCTGGTAATGGGAACAATCCCATTATTTGCATTAGCGTGGGAGGAAATGATGTTGGTCGAGTTAGGAGTGAGGAACTGATTCAGAGGTATAAAACAGCCATAGAGTTAGTTAGGAGCAAGGGAGGAATCCCGATCATATGTGGCATTCTTCCAAGAAAGGGAGTGGGAAATGAATGGATATCGAGGGCACTTGGTGTCAATTGCCGGCTGGAAAGTTATTGCAAATCAAATGCAATATCTTTCATAGACAACTGGGAACACTTCTATGGAAGAAATGAAATGTATGCTCGTGATGGGGTGCATCTATCGAGAGCTGGGGTTGTTGCTGTTGCGAACTCGTTAGAAGAAGTGGTTAGAGGTGTTTGTTTGGGTTTAAACTGTTAGTAGATAGAGGTATGGGAATTGATTTGGAGGAAGGAGGTAATAAAAGTATGTGTTTGTGGCCATTTATAAATGGCCATTTATAAAACCATGTTGCGACTCAATTATTAATTTATGTTTTTCAAGATGAAGACGAATTTTATTTGCTATTATAGATTCGAGTAACTTTCCCACAATAGACGTTAGGCTAATTGGTCGATAGTTAGACGCAAGTGATCTGTCTCCTTTCTTAAAAACTGGTATCACATTAGCAACTTTCCAAAACTCTGGCACTCTGCCTGACTCTATTGATTTATTAAATATGGTTGACAGTGGGTCACAAAGCTCCTCTTTGCATTCTTTAAGCACCCTGGCAAACACTTCATCCGGCCCTGGGGATTTGTTTGGTTTGAGTTTTACTATTTGTTTAAGAACATCCTCCCTGGTAACTGCTAAACTCGTCAACCTGTCCTCGTCCCCACCCACATAGACTTGTTCGGCTGAAGGCATATTGTTAAGTTCCTCTTTAGTAAATACAGATACAAAATATTTATTAAAAATACTACTCATCTCTTCATCACTATCTGTTATTTGACCTGTCTCAGTTTTTAATGGACCTATCCTTTCCCTAGTCTTAGTACGATATAACTGAAAAAACCCTTTAGGATTTGTCTTTGCTTGCCCTGCTATGCGAACTTCATAGTTTCTTTTTGCTTTCCTTATCTCTTTTTTAACATTTCTAACCAGTTGTACGAATTCCTGTTCTAAAGTGACCTCCCCATTTTTAATCCTTTTGTACCAAGCTCTCTTTTTACCTATAAGGTTCTTCAAATTCTTTGTTATCCACTTTGGGTCATTAGTATTCGATCTATTCAATTTGTATGGTATACTACGTTCCTGTGCTTTGTTTAGAATATTCTTAAATAAGTTATATATTGAATCCACATCGAAATCCCCATTTAAGTCACCTATCGCTGGGTTCATGTCTCGCTCCAAGACCGGCCCACACCCCATACCCAAGACTTTCCAATCAATTTGACCCAAAAAATTTCTTAGGCTATTAAAATCAGCTTTTCGAAAATCTGGCACTTTAACAGAATTTTCTCCTACTGGTCTATTCCATTCTATGCTAAATCTGATTTCTTTGTGATCACTGCTCCCTAGCTCACTCCCTATTTCGATGTCATTAATTTGCGTTTCCCTGTTTGTTAACGTGGATGAATGTAGAAAATAGAGAACTATTAGCTGAATATCAAATATATGGATTTAAACTATTTCACACAGATAGATATATTAGACGAGGAGGTGGAGTAGCCATATATGTTAGGGACAATTTGAAATGTAGTCTCAAAGAGGGAATCAAAACAGAGCCACACACAGAAACTATTTGGATTGAATTAAACGAAAAAGCTAATAATATTATAATAGGAGTAATATATAGGCCACCAAATTTAGACAGAATGGAAGCAAAGCATCTATGGGATGAAATATCTAGAGCATCTAGATCTAACAGTATTTATGTCATGGGTGACTTTAATTTTAGCGGAATAAACTGGTTGAACAAAACAGGGAATAGTGAAGCAGAAGATTTTCTAGAATTAATTGACGATTGCTTTCTTACACAACACATTAAGGAACCAACACGGGAAAATAATATTTTAGATTTAGTGTTAACTAACAGGGAAACGCAAATTAATGACATCGAAATAGGGAGTGAGCTAGGGAGCAGTGATCACAAAGAAATCAGATTTAGCATAGAATGGAATAGACCAGTAGGAGAAAATTCTGTTAAAGTGCCAGATTTTCGAAAAGCTGATTTTAATAGCCTAAGAAATTTTTTGGGTCAAATTGATTGGAAAGGCTTGGGTATGGGGTGTGGGCCGGTCTTGGAGCGAGACATGAACCCAGCGATAGGTGACTTAAATGGGGATTTCGATATGGATTCAATATATAACTTATTTAAGAATATTCTAAACAAAGCACAGGAACGTAGTATACCATACAAATTGAATAGATCGTATACTAATGACCCAAAGTGGATAACAAAGAATTTGAAGAACCTTATAGGTAAAAAGAGAGCTTGGTACAAAAGGATTAAAAATGGGGAGGTCACTTTAGAACAGGAATTCGTACAACTGGTTAGAAATGTTAAAAAAGAGATAAGGAAAGCAAAAAGAAACTATGAAGTTCGCATAGCAGGGCAAGCAAAGACAAATCCTAAAGGGTTTTTTCAGTTATATCGTACTAAGACTAGGGAAAGGATAGGTCCATTAAAAACTGAGACAGGTCAAATAACAGATAGTGATGAAGAGATCAGTAGTATTTTTAATAAATATTTTGTATCTGTATTTACTAAAGAGGAACTTAACAATATGCCTTCAGCCGAACAAGTCTATGTGGGTGGGGACGAGGACAGGTTGACGAGTTTAGCAGTTACCAGGGAGGATGTTCTTAAACAAATAGTAAAACTCAAACCAAACAAATCCCCAGGGCCGGATGAAGTGTTTGCTAGGGTGCTTAAAGAATGCAAAGAGGAGCTTTGTGACCCACTGTCAACCATATTTAATAAATCAATAGAGTCAGGCAGAGTGCCAGAGTTTTGGAAAGTTGCTAATGTGATACCAGTTTTTAAGAAAGGAGATAGATCACTTGCGTCTAACTATCGACCAATTAGCCTAACGTCTATTGTGGGAAAGTTACTCGAATCTATAATAGCAAATAAAATTCGTCTTCATCTTGAAAAACATAAATTAATAATTGAGTCGCAACATGGTTTTATAAATGGCCGTTCATGTTTAACAAATTTGTTATCTTTTTATTCTAGCATTGTTGAGGCAGTTGATAGTGGTAAGGATTGCGATGTTGTATACCTTGACTTTAGCAAAGCTTTTGATACAGTGCCACATGAAAGACTGATTAAAAAAATAGAGTCTCATGGTATTGGGGGTGCTATATTAAGCTGGATTAGGGCATGGCTATACCAAAGGAAACAGAGAGTTAGTATAAATGGAATCAAGTCAGAGTGGGAAAATGTTGTAAGTGGAGTGCCTCAAGGCTCTGTCCTGGGACCTCTGTTGTTTATAATATATATAAATGATTTAGATTCAGGTTTGAGTAGCAACATTTGCAAATTTGCCGATGATACGAAAATCGGTAGGGAAATTAATTCGGAGGAGGACTCACTATCACTTCAAGTTGATCTAGATAGGGTTTTGAAATGGTCAAAGGATTGGCAGATGCAGTTTAATGCTGATAAATGTAAAGTTCTGAGGTTAGGTAATGATGATAGAGTTACAAGATACGAGCTAGATGGTGTTGTGATTGCGAAGTCGGATTGCGAAAGGGATCTGGGAGTTATGATTAGTAAGAATTTAAAACAAAAGGATCAATATTACACTAACAGTAGAAGTCTAAGAAATAAAATTAACGAATTAAATGCTCTTGTCTGCACAGAAAAAATAGATATTATTGCACTTACCGAAACGTGGATGAATGTAGAAAATAGAGAACTATTAGCTGAATATCAAATATATGGATTTAAACTATTTCACACAGATAGATATATTAGACGAGGAGGTGGAGTAGCCATATATGTTAGGGACAATTTGAAATGTAGTCTCAAAGAGGGAATCAAAACAGAGCCACACACAGAAACTATTTGGATTGAATTAAACGAAAAAGCTAATAATATTATAATAGGAGTAATATATAGGCCACCAAATTTAGACAGAATGGAAGCAAAGCATCTATGGGATGAAATATCTAGAGCATCTAGATCTAACAGTATTTATGTCATGGGTGACTTTAATTTTAGCGGAATAAACTGGTTGAACAAAACAGGGAATAGTGAAGCAGAAGATTTTCTGGAATTAATTGACGATTGCTTTCTTACGCAACACATTAAGGAACCAACACGGGAAAATAATATTTTAGATTTAGTGTTAACTAACAGGGAAACGCAAATTAATGACATCGAAATAGGGAGTGAGCTAGGGAGCAGTGATCACAAAGAAATCAGATTTAGCATAGAATGGAATAGACCAGTAGGAGAAAATTCTGTTAAAGTGCCGGATTTTCGAAAAGCTGATTTTAATAGCTTAAGAAATTTTTTGGGTCAAATTGATTGGAAAGGCTTGGGTATGGGGTGTGGGCCGGTCTTGGAGCGAGACATGAACCCAGCGATAGGTGACTTAAATGGGGATTTCGATGTGGATTCAATATATAACTTATTTAAGAATATTCTAAACAAAGCACAGGAACGTAGTATACCATACAAATTGAATAGATCGTATACTAATGACCCAAAGTGGATAACAAAGAATTTGAAGAACCTTATAGGTAAAAAGAGAGCTTGGTACAAAAGGATTAAAAATGGGGAGGTCACTTTAGAACAGGAATTCGTACAACTGGTTAGAAATGTTAAAAAAGAGATAAGGAAAGCAAAAAGAAACTATGAAGTTCGCATAGCAGGGCAAGCAAAGACAAATCCTAAAGGGTTTTTTCAGTTATATCGTACTAAGACTAGGGAAAGGATAGGTCCATTAAAAACTGAGACAGGTCAAATAACAGATAGTGATGAAGAGATGAGTAGTATTTTTAATAAATATTTTGTATCTGTATTTACTAAAGAGGAACTTAACAATATGCCTTCAGCCGAACAAGTCTATGTGGGTGGGGACGAGGACAGGTTGACGAGTTTAGCAGTTACCAGGGAGGATGTTCTTAAACAAATAGTAAAACTCAAACCAAACAAATCCCCAGGGCCGGATGAAGTGTTTGCTAGGGTGCTTAAAGAATGCAAGGAGGAGCTTTGTGACCCACTGTCAACCATATTTAATAAATCAATAGAGTCAGGCAGAGTGCCAGAGTTTTGGAAAGTTGCTAATGTGATACCAGTTTTTAAGAAAGGAGATAGATCACTTGCGTCTAACTATCGACCAATTAGCCTAACGTCTATTGTGGGAAAGTTACTCGAATCTATAATAGCAAATAAAATTCGTCTTCATCTTGAAAAACATAAATTAATAATTGAGTCGCAACATGGTTTTATAAATGGCCGTTCATGTTTAACAAATTTGTTATCTTTTTATTCTAGCATTGTTGAGGCAGTTGATAGTGGTAAGGATTGCGATGTTGTATACCTTGACTTTAGCAAAGCTTTTGATACAGTGCCACATGAAAGACTGATTAAAAAAATAGAGTCTCATGGTATTGGGGGTGCTATATTAAGCTGGATTAGGGCATGGCTATACCAAAGGAAACAGAGAGTTAGTATAAATGGAATCAAGTCAGAGTGGGAAAATGTTGTAAGTGGAGTGCCTCAAGGCTCTGTCCTGGGACCTCTGTTGTTTATAATATATATAAATGATTTAGATTCAGGTTTGAGTAGCAACATTTGCAAATTTGCCGATGATACGAAAATCGGTAGGGAAATTAATTCGGAGGAGGACTCACTATCACTTCAAGTTGATCTAGATAGGGTTTTGAAATGGTCAAAGGATTGGCAGATGCAGTTTAATGCTGATAAATGTAAAGTTCTGAGGTTAGGTAATGATGATAGAGTTACAAGATACGAGCTAGATGGTGTTGTGATTGCGAAGTCGGATTGCGAAAGGGATCTGGGAGTTATGATTAGTAAGAATTTAAAACAAAAGGATCAATGCATAAATGTTCGTAATAAGGCAAATCGGACACTTGGATTTATTAATCGCAGCGTTAGTAACAAGACACCTGGTGTGGTTCTCAAGCTATATCTTGCTCTAGTTAGGCCCCATTTAGATTATGCAGTTCAGTTTTGGTCGCCATATTATAGAATGGATATAAATTCACTTGAACGTGTCCAGCGTAGGATGACTAAGTTAATTCCCCAAATTAGAAATCTTTCATATGAAGAAAGATTAACAAAGCTTAAGTTGCATTCACTGGAAAGGCGAAGAGTTAGGGGTGACATGATAGAGGTTTACAAGTGGATGAATGGACATAACCGGGGGGATATTAATAGGGTATTAAAAGTATCAACACAGGACAGAACACGAAATAATGGATATAAATTGGATAAGTTTAGATTTAGGAAAGACTTGGGTAAATACTGGTTCAGTAACAGGGTTGTTGATTTGTGGAACCAATTGCCGCGTAACATTGTGGAGGTGGGGTCCCTCGATTGTTTCAAGCACGGGTTGGACAAGTATATGAGTGGGATTGGGTGGTTATAGAATAGGAGCTGCCTCGTATGGGCCAATAGGCCTTCTGCAGTTACCTTTGTTCTTATGTTCTTATGTAATGCATAAATGTTCGTAATAAGGCAAATCGGACACTTGGATTTATTAATCGCAGCGTTAGTAACAAGACACCTGGTGTGGTTCTCAAGCTATATCTTGCTCTAGTTAGGCCCCATTTAGATTATGCAGTTCAGTTTTGGTCGCCATATTATAGAATGGATATAAATTCACTTGAACGTGTCCAGCGTAGGATGACTAAGTTAATTCCCCAAATTAGAAATCTTTCATATGAAGAAAGATTAACAAAGCTTAAGTTGCATTCACTGGAAAGGCGAAGAGTTAGGGGTGACATGATAGAGGTTTACAAGTGGATGAATGGACATAACCGGGGGGATATTAATAGGGTATTAAAAGTATCAACACAGGACAGAACACGAAACAATGGATATAAATTGGATAAGTTTAGATTTAGGAAAGACTTGGGTAAATACTGGTTCAGTAACAGGGTTGTTGATTTGTGGAACCAATTGCCGCGTAACATTGTGGAGGTGGGGTCCCTCGATTGTTTCAAGCACGGGTTGGACAAGTATATGAGTGGGATTGGGTGGTTATAGAATAGGAGCTGCCTCGTATGGGCCAATAGGCCTTCTGCAGTTACCTTTGTTCTTATGTTCTTATGTTCTTAACACTAAATCTAAAATATTATTTTCCCGTGTTGGTTCCTTAATGTGTTGCGTAAGAAAGCAATCGTCAATTAATTCTAGAAAATCTTCTGCTTCACTATTCCCTGTTTTGTTCAACCAGTTTATTCCGCTAAAATTAAAGTCACCCATGACATAAATACTGTTAGATCTAGATGCTCTAGATATTTCATCCCATAGATGCTTTGCTTCCATTCTGTCTAAATTTGGTGGCCTATATATTACTCCTATTATAATATTATTAGCTTTTTCGTTTAATTCAATCCAAATAGTTTCTGTGTGTGGCTCTGTTTTGATTCCCTCTTTGAGACTACATTTCAAATTGTCCCTAACATATATGGCTACTCCACCTCCTCGTCTAATATATCTATCTGTGTGAAATAGTTTAAATCCATATATTTGATATTCAGCTAATAGTTCTCTATTTTCTACATTCATCCACGTTTCGGTAAGTTCGATTTAGGAAAGACTTGGGTAAATACTGGTTCAGTAACAGGGTTGTTGATTTGTGGAACCAATTGCCGCGTAACATTGTGGAGGTGGGGTCCCTCGATTGTTTCAAGCACGGGTTGGACAAGTATATGAGTGGGATTGGGTGGTTATAGAATAGGAGCTGCCTCGTATGGGCCAATAGGCCTTCTGCAGTTACCTTTGTTCTTATATGAGTGGGATTGGGTGGTTATAGAATAGGAGCTGCCTCGTATGGGCCAATAGGCCTTCTGCAGTTACCTTTGTTCTTATGTTCTTATGTTCTTAAATCCTAAAGGGTTTTTTCAGTTATATCGTACTAAGACTAGGGAAAGGATAGGTCCATTAAAAACTGAGACAGGTCAAATAACAGATAGTGATGAACATAAGAACATAAGAACATAAGAACAAAGGTAACTGCAGAAGGCCTATTGGCCCATACGAGGCAGCTCCTATTCTATAACCACCCAATCCCACTCATATACTTGTCCAACCCGTGCTTGAAACAATCGAGGGACCCCACCTCCACAATGTTACGCGGCAATTGGTTCCACAAATCAACAACCCTGTTACTGAACCAGTATTTACCCAAGTCTTTCCTAAATCTAAACTTATCCAATTTATATCCATTGTTTCGTGTTCTGTCCTGTGTTGATACTTTTAATACCCTATTAATATCCCCCCGGTTATGTCCATTCATCCACTTGTAAACCTCTATCATGTCACCCCTAACTCTTCGCCTTTCCAGTGAATGCAACTTAAGCTTTGTTAATCTTTCTTCATATGAAAGATTTCTAATTTGGGGAATTAACTTAGTCATCCTACGCTGGACACGTTCAAGTGAATTTATATCCATTCTATAATATGGCGACCAAAACTGAACTGCATAATCTAAATGGGGCCTAACTAGAGCAAGATATAGCTTGAGAACCACACCAGGTGTCTTGTTACTAACGCTGCGATTAATAAATCCAAGTGTCCGATTTGCCTTATTACGAACATTTATGCATTGATCCTTTTGTTTTAAATTCTTACTAATCATAACTCCCAGATCCCTTTCGCAATCCGACTTCGCAATCACAACACCATCTAGCTCGTATCTTGTAACTCTATCATCATTACCTAACCTCAGAACTTTACATTTATCAGCATTAAACTGCATCTGCCAATCCTTTGACCATTTCAAAACCCTATCTAGATCAACTTGAAGTGATAGTGAGTCCTCCTCCGAGTTAATTTCCCTACCGATTTTCGTATCATCGGCAAATTTGCAAATGTTGCTACTCAAACCTGAATCTAAATCATTTATATATATTATAAACAACAGAGGTCCCAGGACAGAGCCTTGAGGCACTCCACTTACAACATTTTCCCACTCTGACTTGATTCCATTTATACTAACTCTCTGTTTCCTTTGGTATAGCCATGCCCTAATCCAGCTTAATATAGCACCCCCAATACCATGAGACTCTATAATCTCTACTCTATAATATACTCTATAATATACTCTATAATACTACTCATCTCTATGAAGAGATGAGTAGTATTTTTAATAAATATTTTGTATCTGTATTTACTAAAGAGGAACTTAACAATATGCCTTCAGCCGAACAAGTCTATGTGGGTGGGGACGAGGACAGGTTGACGAGTTTAGCAGTTACCAGGGAGGATGTTCTTAAACAAATAGTAAAACTCAAACCAAACAAATCCCCAGGGCCGGATGAAGTGTTTGCTAGGGTACTTAAAGAATGCAAAGAGGAGCTTTGTGACCCACTGTCAACCATATTTAATAAATCAATAGAGTCAGGCAGAGTGCCAGAGTTTTGGAAAGTTGCTAATGTGATACCAGTTTTTAAGAAAGGAGATAGATCACTTGCGTCTAACTATCGACCAATTAGCCTAACGTCTATTGTGGGAAAGTTACTCGAATCTATAATAGCAAATAAAATTCGTCTTCATTTTGAAAAACATAAATTAATAATTGAGTCGCAACATGGTTTTATAAATGGCCGTTCATGTTTAACAAATTTGTTATCTTTTTATTCTAGCATTGTTGAGGCAGTTGATAGTGGTAAGGATTGCGATGTTGTATACCTTGACTTTAGCAAAGCTTTTGATACAGTGCCACATGAAAGACTGATTAAAAAAATAGAGTCTCATGGTATTGGGGGTGCTATATTAAGCTGGATTAGGGCATGGCTATACCAAAGGAAACAGAGAGTTAGTATAAATGGAATCAAGTCAGAGTGGGAAAATGTTGTAAGCGGAGTGCCTCAAGGCTCTGTCCTGGGACCTCTGTTGTTTATAATATATATAAATGATTTAGATTCAGGTTTGAGTAGCAACATTTGCAAATTTGCCGATGATACGAAAATCGGTAGGGAAATTAATTCGGAGGAGGACTCACTATCACTTCAAGTTGATCTAGATAGGGTTTTGAAATGGTCAAAGGATTGGCAGATGCAGTTTAATGCTGATAAATGTAAAGTTCTGAGGTTAGGTAATGATGATAGAGTTACAAGATACGAGCTAGATGGTGTTGTGATTGCGAAGTCGGATTGCGAAAGGGATCTGGGAGTTATGATTAGTAAGAATTTAAAACAAAAGGATCAATGCATAAATGTTCGTAATAAGGCAAATCGGACACTTGGATTTATTAATCGCAGCGTTAGTAACAAGACACCTGGTGTGGTTCTCAAGCTATATCTTGCTCTAGTTAGGCCCCATTTAGATTATGCAGTTCAGTTTTGGTCGCCATATTATAGAATGGATATAAATTCACTTGAACGTGTCCAGCGTAGGATGACTAAGTTAATTCCCCAAATTAGAAATCTTTCATATGAAGAAAGATTAACAAAGCTTAAGTTGCATTCACTGGAAAGGCGAAGAGTTAGGGGTGACATGATAGAGGTTTACAAGTGGATGAATGGACATAACCGGGGGGATATTAATAGGGTATTAAAAGTATCAACACAGGACAGAACACGAAACAATGGATATAAGAACATAAGAACATAAGAACAAAGGTAACTGCAGAAGGCCTATTGGCCCATACGAGGCAGCTCCTATTCTATAACCACCCAATCCCACTCATATACTTGTCCAACCCGTGCTTGAAACAATCGAGGGACCCCACCTCCGCAATGTTACGCGGCAATTGGTTCCACAAATCAACAACCCTGTTACTGAACCAGTATTTACCCAAGTCTTTCCTAAATCTAAACTTATCCAATTTATATCCATTGTTTCGTGTTCTGTCCTGTGTTGATACTTTTAATACCCTATTAATATCCCCCCGGTTATGTCCATTCATCCACTTTTAAACCTCTATCATGTCACCCCTAACTCTTCGCCTTTCCAGTGAATGCAACTTAAGCTTTGTTAATCTTTCTTCATATGAAAGATTTCTAATTTGGGGAATTAACTTAGTCATCCTACGCTGGACACGTTCAAGTGAATTTATATCCATTCTATAATATGGCGACCAAAACTGAACTGCATAATCTAAATGAGGCCTAACTAGAGCAAGATATAGCTTGAGAACCACACCAGGTGTCTTGTTACTAACGCTGCGATTAATAAATCCAAGTGTCCGATTTGCCTTATTACGAACATTTATGCATTGATCCTTTTGTTTTAAATTCTTACTAATCATAACTCCCAGATCCCTTTCGCAATCCGACTTCGCAATCACAACACCATCTAGCTCGTATCTTGTAACTCTATCATCATTACCTAACCTCAGAACTTTACATTTATCAGCATTAAACTGCATCTGCCAATCCTTTGACCATTTCAAAACCCTATCTAGATCAACTTGAAGTGATAGTGAGTCCTCCTCCGAATTAATTTCCCTACCGATTTTCGTATCATCGGCAAATTTGCAAATGTTGCTACTCAAACCTGAATCTAAATCATTTATATATATTATAAACAACAGAGGTCCCAGGACAGAGCCTTGAGGCACTCCACTTACAACATTTTCCCACTCTGACTTGATACCATTTATACTAACTCTCTGTTTCCTTTGGTATAGCCATGCCCTAATCCAGCTTAATATAGCACCCCCAATACCATGAGACTCTATTTTTTTAATCAGTCTTTCATGTGGCACTGTATCAAAAGCTTTGCTAAAGTCAAGGTATACAACATCGCAATCCTTACCACTATCAACTGCCTCAACAATGCTAGAATAAAAAGATAACAAATTTGTTAAACATGAACGGCCATTTATAAAACCATGTTGCGACTCAATTATTAATTTATGTTTTTCAAGATGAAGACGAATTTTATTTGCTATTATAGATTCGAGTAACTTTCCCACAATAGACGTTAGGCTAATTGGTCGATAGTTAGACGCAAGTGATCTATCTCCTTTCTTAAAAACTGGTATCACATTAGCAACTTTCCAAAACTCTGGCACTCTGCCTGACTCTATTGATTTATTAAATATGGTTGACAGTGGGTCACAAAGCTCCTCTTTGCATTCTTTAAGCACCCTAGCAAACACTTCATCTGGCCCTGGGGATTTGTTTGGTTTGAGTTTTACTATTTGTTTAAGAACATCCTCCCTGGTAACTGCTAAACTCGTCAACCTGTCCTCGTCCCCACCCACATAGACTTGTTCGGCTGAAGGCATATTGTTAAGTTCCTCTTTAGTAAATACAGATACAAAATATTTATTAAAAATACTACTGATCTCTTCATCACTATCTGTTATTTGACCTGTCTCAGTTTTTAATGGACCTATCCTTTCCCTAGTCTTAGTACGATATAACTGAAAAAACCCTTTAGGATTTGTCTTTGCTTGCCCTGCTATGCGAACTTCATAGTTTCTTTTTGCTTTCCTTATCTCTTTTTTAACATTTCTAACCAGTTGTACGAATTCCTGTTCTAAAGTGACCTCCCCATTTTTAATCCTTTTGTACCAAGCTCTCTTTTTACCTATAAGGTTCTTCAAATTCTTTGTTATCCACTTTGGGTCATTAGTATACGATCTATTCAATTTGTATGGTATACTACGTTCCTGTGCTTTGTTTAGAATATTCTTAAATAAGTTATATATTGAATCCATATCGAAATCCCCATTTAAGTCACCTATCGCTGGGTTCATGTCTCGCTCCAAGACCGGCCCACACCCCATACCCAAGCCTTTCCAATCAATTTGACCCAAAAAATTTCTTAGGCTATTAAAATCAGCTTTTCGAAAATCTGGCACTTTAACAGAATTTTCTCCTACTGGTCTATTCCATTCTATGCTAAATCTGATTTCTTTGTGATCACTGCTCCCTAGCTCACTCCCTATTTCGATGTCATTAATTTGCGTTTCCCTGTTAGTTAACACTAAATCTAAAATATTATTTTCCCGTGTTGGTTCCTTAATGTGTTGTGTAAGAAAGCAATCGTCAATTAATTCTAGAAAATCTTCTGCTTCACTATTCCCTGTTTTGTTCAACCAGTTTATTCCGCTAAAATTAAAGTCACCCATGACATAAATACTGTTAGATCTAGATGCTCTAGATATTTCATCCCATAGATGCTTTGCTTCCATTCTGTCTAAATTTGGTGGCCTATATATTACTCCTATTATAATATTATTAGCTTTTTCGTTTAATTCAATCCAAATAGTTTCTGTGTGTGGCTCTGTTTTGATTCCCTCTTTGAGACTACATTTCAAATTGTCCCTAACATATATGGCTACTCCACCTCCTCGTCTAATATATCTATCTGTGTGAAATAGTTTAAATCCATATATTTGATATTCAGCTAATAGTTCTCTATTTTCTACATTCATCCACGTTAACAAACAGGGAAACGCAAATTAATGACATCGAAATAGGGAGTGAGCTAGGGAGCAGTGATCACAAAGAAATCAGATTTAGCATAGAATGGAATAGACCAGTAGGAGAAAATTCTGTTAAAGTGCCAGATTTTCGAAAAGCTGATTTTAATAGCCTAAGAAATTTTTTGGGTCAAATTGATTGGAAAGTCTTGGGTATGGGGTGTGGGCCGGTCTTGGAGCGAGACATGAACCCAGCGATAGGTGACGTAAATGGGGATTTCGATGTGGATTCAATATATAACTTATTTAAGAATATTCTAAACAAAGCACAGGAACGTAGTATACCATACAAATTGAATAGATCGAATACTAATGACCCAAAGTGGATAACAAAGAATTTGAAGAACCTTATAGGTAAAAAGAGAGCTTGGTACAAAAGGATTAAAAATGGGGAGGTCACTTTAGAACAGGAATTCGTACAACTGGTTAGAAATGTTAAAAAAGAGATAAGGAAAGCAAAAAGAAACTATGAAGTTCGCATAGCAGGGCAAGCAAAGACAAATCCTAAAGGGTTTTTTCAGTTATATCGTACTAAGACTAGGGAAAGGATAGGTCCATTAAAAACTGAGACAGGTCAAATAACAGATAGTGATGAAGAGATGAGTAGTATTTTTAATAAATATTTTGTATCTGTATTTACTAAAGAGGAACTTAACAATATGCCTTCAGCCGAACAAGTCTATGTGGGTGGGGACGAGGACAGGTTGACGAGTTTAGCAGTTACCAGGGAGGATGTTCTTAAACAAATAGTAAAACTCAAACCAAACAAATCCCCAGGGCCGGATGAAGTGTTTGCCAGGGTGCTTAAAGAATGCAAAGAGGAGCTTTGTGACCCACTGTCAACCATATTTAATAAATCAATAGAGTCAGGCAGAGTGCCAGAGTTTTGGAAAGTTGCTAATGTGATACCAGTTTTTAAGAAAGGAGACAGATCACTTGCGTCTAACTATCGACCAATTAGCCTAACGTCTATTGTGGGAAAGTTACTCGAATCTATAATAGCAAATAAAATTCGTCTTCATCTTGAAAAACATAAATTAATAATTGAGTCGCAACATGGTTTTATAAATGGCCGTTCATGTTTAACAAATTTGTTATCTTTTTATTCTAGCATTGTTGAGGCAGTTGATAGTGGTAAGGATTGTGATGTTGTGTACCTTGACTTTAGCAAAGCTTTTGATACAGTGCCACATGAAAGACTGATTAAAAAAATAGAGTCTCATGGTATTGGGGGTGCTATATTAAGCTGGATTAGGGCATGGCTATACCAAAGGAAACAGAGAGTTAGTATAAATGGAATCAAGTCAGAGTGGGAAAATGTTGTAAGTGGAGTGCCTCAAGGCTCTGTCCTGGGACCTCTGTTGTTTATAATATATATAAATGATTTAGATTCAGGTTTGAGTAGCAACATTTGCAAATTTGCCGATGATACGAAAATCGGTAGGGAAATTAATTCGGAGGAGGACT
This sequence comes from Procambarus clarkii, assembly GCF_040958095.1. NCBI lineage: Eukaryota > Metazoa > Arthropoda > Malacostraca > Decapoda > Cambaridae > Procambarus > Procambarus clarkii. The sequence continues at coordinate 38,502,590 of NC_091162.1, read as the reverse complement.
CACTTTCACTTCAAGTTGATCTAGATAGGGTTTTGAAATGGTCAAAGGATTGGCAGATGCAGTTTAATGCTGATAAATGTAAAGTTCTGAGGTTAGGTAATGATGATAGAGTTACAAGATACGAGCTAGATGGTGTTGTGATTGCGAAGTCGGATTGCGAAAGGGATCTGGGAGTTATGATTAGTAAGAATTTAAAACAAAAGGATCAATGCATAAATGTTCGTAATAAGGCAAATCGGACACTTGGATTTATTAATCGCAGCGTTAGTAACAAGACACCTGGTGTGGTTCTCAAGCTATATCTTGCTCTAGTTAGGCCCCATTTAGATTATGCAGTTCAGTTTTGGTCGCCATATTATAGAATGGATATTAATTCACTTGAACGTGTCCAGCGTAGGATGACTAAGTTAATTCCCCAAATTAGAAATCTTTCATATGAAGAAAGATTAACAAAGCTTAAGTTGCATTCACTGGAAAGGCGAAGAGTTAGGGGTGACATGATAGAGGTTTACAAGTGGATGAATGGACATAACCGGGGGGATATTAATAGGGTATTAAAAGTATCAACACAGGACAGAACACGAAACAATGGATATAAATTGGATAAGTTTAGATTTAGGAAAGACTTGGGTAAATACTGGTTCAGTAACAGGGTTGTTGATTTGTGGAACCAATTGCCGCGTAACATTGTGGAGGTGGGGTCCCTCGATTGTTTCAAGCACGGGTTGGACAAGTATATGAGTGGGATTGGGTGGTTATAGAATAGGAACTGCCTCGTATGGGCCAATAGGCCTTCTGCAGTTACCTTTGTTCTTATATGAGTGGGATTGGGTGGTTATAGAATAGGAGCTGCCTCGTATGGGCCAATAGGCCTTCTGCAGTTACCTTTGTTCTTATGTTCTTATGTTCTTAAATCCTAAAGGGTTTTTTCAGTTATATCGTACTAAGACTAGGGAAAGGATAGGTCCATTAAAAACTGAGACAGGTCAAATAACAGATAGTGATGAAGAGATGAGTAGTATTTTTAATAAATATTTTGTATCTGTATTTACTAAAGAGGAACTTAACAATATGCCTTCAGCCGAACAAGTCTATGTGGGTGGGGACGAGGACAGGTTGACGAGTTTAGCAGTTACCAGGGAGGATGTTCTTAAACAAATAGTAAAACTCAAACCAAACAAATCCCCAGGGCCGGATGAAGTGTTTGCTAGGGTGCTTAAAGAATGCAAAGAGGAGCTTTGTGACCCACTGTCAACCATATTTAATAAATCAATAGAGTCAGGCAGAGTGCCAGAGTTTTGGAAAGTTGCTAATGTGATACCAGTTTTTAAGAAAGGAGATAGATCACTTGCGTCTAACTATCGACCAATTAGCCTAACGTCTATTGTGGGAAAGTTACTCGAATCTATAATAGCAAATAAAATTCGTCTTCATTTTGAAAAACATAAATTAATAATTGAGTCGCAACATGGTTTTATAAATGGCCGTTCATGTTTAACAAATTTGTTATCTTTTTATTCTAGCATTGTTGAGGCAGTTGATAGTGGTAAGGATTGCGATGTTGTATACCTTGACTTTAGCAAAGCTTTTGATACAGTGCCACATGAAAGACTGATTAAAAAAATAGAGTCTCATGGTATTGGGGGTGCTATATTAAGCTGGATTAGGGCATGGCTATACCAAAGGAAACAGAGAGTTAGTATAAATGGAATCAAGTCAGAGTGGGAAAATGTTGTAAGCGGAGTGCCTCAAGGCTCTGTCCTGGGACCTCTGTTGTTTATAATATATATAAATGATTTAGATTCAGGTTTGAGTAGCAACATTTGCAAATTTGCCGATGATACGAAAATCGGTAGGGAAATTAATTCGGAGGAGGACTCACTATCACTTCAAGTTGATCTAGATAGGGTTTTGAAATGGTCAAAGGATTGGCAGATGCAGTTTAATGCTGATAAATGTAAAGTTCTGAGGTTAGGTAATGATGATAGAGTTACAAGATACGAGCTAGATGGTGTTGTGATTGCGAAGTCGGATTGCGAAAGGGATCTGGGAGTTATGATTAGTAAGAATTTAAAACAAAAGGATCAATGCATAAATGTTCGTAATAAGGCAAATCGGACACTTGGATTTATTAATCGCAGCGTTAGTAACAAGACACCTGGTGTGGTTCTCAAGCTATATCTTGCTCTAGTTAGGCCCCATTTAGATTATGCAGTTCAGTTTTGGTCGCCATATTATAGAATGGATATAAATTCACTTGAACGTGTCCAGCGTAGGATGACTAAGTTAATTCCCCAAATTAGAAATCTTTCATATGAAGAAAGATTAACAAAGCTTAAGTTGCATTCACTGGAAAGGCGAAGAGTTAGGGGTGACATGATAGAGGTTTACAAGTGGATGAATGGACATAACCGGGGGGATATTAATAGGGTATTAAAAGTATCAACACAGGACAGAACACGAAACAATGGATATAAGAACATAAGAACATAAGAACAAAGGTAACTGCAGAAGGCCTATTGGCCCATGCGAGGCAGCTCCTATTCTATAACCACCCAATCCCACTCATATACTTGTCCAACCCGTGCTTGAAACAATCGAGGGACCCCACCTCCGCAATGTTACGCGGCAATTGGTTCCACAAATCAACAACCCTGTTACTGAACCAGTATTTACCCAAGTCTTTCCTAAATCTAAACTTATCCAATTTATATCCATTGTTTCGTGTTCTGTCCTGTGTTGATACTTTTAATACCCTATTAATATCCCCCCGGTTATGTCCATTCATCCACTTGTAAACCTCTATCATGTCACCCCTAACTCTTCGCCTTTCCAGTGAATGCAACTTAAGCTTTGTTAATCTTTCTTCATATGAAAGATTTCTAATTTGGGGAATTAACTTAGTCATCCTACGCTGGACACGTTCAAGTGAATTTATATCCATTCTATAATATGGCGACCAAAACTGAACTGCATAATCTAAATGGGGCCTAACTAGAGCAAGATATAGCTTGAGAACCACACCAGGTGTCTTGTTACTAACGCTGCGATTAATAAATCCAAGTGTCCGATTTGCCTTATTACGAACATTTATGCATTGATCCTTTTGTTTTAAATTCTTACTAATCATAACTCCCAGATCCCTTTCGCAATCCGACTTCGCAATCACAACACCATCTAGCTCGTATCTTGTAACTCTATCATCATTACCTAACCTCAGAACTTTACATTTATCAGCATTAAACTGCATCTGCCAATCCTTTGACCATTTCAAAACCCTATCTAGATCAACTTGAAGTGATAGTGAGTCCTCCTCCGAATTAATTTCCCTACCGATTTTCGTATCATCGGCAAATTTGCAAATGTTGCTACTCAAACCTGAATCTAAATCATTTATATATATTATAAACAACAGAGGTCCCAGGACAGAGCCTTGAGGCACTCCACTTACAACATTTTCCCACTCTGACTTGATACCATTTATACTAACTCTCTGTTTCCTTTGGTATAGCCATGCCCTAATCCAGCTTAATATAGCACCCCCAATACCATGAGACTCTATTTTTTTAATCAGTCTTTCATGTGGCACTGTATCAAAAGCTTTGCTAAAGTCAAGGTATACAACATCGCAATCCTTACCACTATCAACTGCCTCAACAATGCTAGAATAAAAAGATAACAAATTTGTTAAACATGAACGGCCTTTTATAAAACCATGTTGCGACTCAATTATTAATTTATGTTTTTCAAGATGAAGACGAATTTTATTTGCTATTATAGATTCGAGTAACTTTCCCACAATAGACGTTAGGCTAATTGGTCGATAGTTAGACGCAAGTGATCTATCTCCTTTCTTAAAAACTGGTATCACATTAGCAACTTTCCAAAACTCTGGCACTCTGCCTGACTCTATTGATTTATTAAATATGGTTGACAGTGGGTCACAAAGCTCCTCTTTGCATTCTTTAAGCACCCTAGCAAACACTTCATCCGGCCCTGGGGATTTGTTTGGTTTGAGTTTTACTATTTGTTTAAGAACATCCTCCCTGGTAACTGCTAAACTCGTCAACCTGTCCTCGTCCCCACCCACATAGACTTGTTCGGCTGAAGGCATATTGTTAAGTTCCTCTTTAGTAAATACAGATACAAAATATTTATTAAAAATACTACTCATCTCTTCATCACTATCTGTTATTTGACCTGTCTCAGTTTTTAATGGACCTATCCTTTCCCTAGTCTTAGTACGATATAACTGAAAAAACCCTTTAGGATTTGGATAATATAAATTGGATAAGTTTAGATTTAGGAAAGACTTGGGTAAATACTGGTTCAGTAACAGGGTTGTTGATTTGTGGAACCAATTGCCGCGAAACATTGTGGAGGTGGGGTCCCTCGATTGTTTCAAGCACGGGTTGGACAAGTATATGAGTGGGATTGGGTGGTTATAGAATAGGAGCTGCCTCGTATGGGCCAATAGGCCTTCTGCAGTTACCTTTGTTCTTATGTTCTTATTCGCGGCAACTCGCGCACCCCGCCCCGAGCGCCCCACCGCCCCTGAGAGCTTATGGCACGGGCGCACAGGGAATGATGACGTCACGCCCCAACTTCCGGACCCCATAGCAGCCAAAGTAAGTACAATTTCGACTTTTTTTTAACATACCCATACTGAGGGAAGGGTTTTTGACACTTTAAAAAGAAAGAAAGAAAAAAAATTTTCCAGAGAATTTATTTCCTGCGCACTGCGGGGGTGTCACATTTGGAGGCAACGCAGTTAAGGGGTTAATGGCCATAAATGAAAGATAAATGGGTTTCGGAAGAACACTTAACTTGAATTGTTGACAGCGTGTTGATAATGGTACACCTTTGGTTTCCATAACACTTCGTCCAAGTAAAATTAACAGGAGCCGAATTTGCTCCCGTGAGCCTCTCTGGTCTAAGTACAAACAATGGCTGCCCCTCCTTCCTCACTGACGCCTGACTTACATTGTCCAGATGTCAATAAGTGATAGAAGGGTCACATTTACTCTACTTTAATATTGATAATTAAGTCAATTTATAATAGATGTTTTTATGATGGTAAAGTTCAAAGACTAATGTATTTAAGAATAATTCCCACCAGAATAGGTGGTAAATTTATAATAGTATGTGGTGATGATATTCCGTTTTCTATAGATGGTACTTCCACTACAAGTTACGTTTTCTACGGGTAACTTGTTTATACAATACTGCAGCTATTATTATCTGTCTGTATGATATTAAATGGTGTCGGATTTTCCGACATAATTCCCCAGGGGGCTGCTCACGGGTCGAAGTCCTATTTAGAACAGACAAACACCGATACTCCTCCTTCGAATTATTAGATTAATTTGATGTTAGTAGTTAGTAATCACATATTTGTGCGTCTGTTCGTACAGGATGGATGTCCCGTACTAGAGTTGCAGGGGTTAGAAGTCTAATGCGATTTCATTTCCCTGTTAACTCTTGAAAGGCTAATATTCAAGCCTAATTACATATTATTTAACCCATAAGACTGAATGTGATCAAGTACTACAGTCAAGTATGATTCAGGGACTGCAGTGAGATCAGTGACATTAGATATAACTTGAAGTTTGTTCAGGTAACTGGTCACTGATATATAAACACTGAGGCCCATGGAATACATCTTGATTAAATAATAAATGTATCAAATCAGTCATCAGATTTATTGGGGTTTAATTTAGTTAATTGATTCAGAAGATTGAATAGCTCATCATTAAAGTAAAGTATGGTTCTGAGACTGCAGTGGGTTCAGTGACATTGGTCGCAGTGACTTGTAGCTGTTTTAGGCTACTGTTCACTGATTTGCCACTGAGGCCTCATGAACTCATCTTCAGCTTTAAATGATGATACTAACATCAACCTCTGTTGGTATAGTCAGCTGTAATCTCCTTAGTACAATGCTACTGGAGAAATATAATCAGCTGACAAATTTAGATTTCTATTGGTATTGTTTATCTGCAGGCATAGGTCTCCTCAGGCTTGATACTGGGCCTGAGAGTAATTTACCTCCTGCAGAGTTTAACATGGTTATGCCCTGATATTTAGTAGGGCTACCGATGAATCGATGACAATAGTCTGTCCCTACAAGGAAACCGAAGTCGTTGAGGTGATCAGACTTAATATTATCTGCCAATTTTATTCCTCTATTTCTCAGGAATTTGGCTGTTGCTCTCAGACCTTGAACTTGTAGGTCTACTGGTATTTTGTCCACCACAATGGCTTGTACTCGACAGACGTACCTGCCTAAACGTACTGATGGTTGTACCACCTGGTAGACTTGAGGTCCTGCATCTGTTACAAACCCTGAGATATTGAATGACATCTGGGCTACAGGCCTTAATTGTAGTTCATCTGCCAACCTTTTAGTGACATATGTTCTCTGGGACCCTTGGTCAAACAACCCACGGGTATGGACCTTGGCCCTCTTATTCTGGATGGTAATTTGGGCAGTAGGCAAAGTCGTATTACCTTTAGACTTTTCCGATTGGACACTCTTTGTTTGTTGCACCTTGCAGTACTGTACTGTGGTGGGAATGCTATCTTCCACCTTGGGTCTTGAATACGTTAATTTCGTATATTTGCACAGTGCTGCATGGTGCCTACCTCTTCTACACCTGTTGCAGGTGTTGAATTGGGTATCACAATAGTCTATGTTGTGTGACTTGAGACACCTTGAACATCTCCCTAATTCCTGGAGTCGCTCCATACGAGTGTCTCTGGTTGGATAATTAGCACAACAGTATGTTGAATGTTTCTTTTTGCAGAACATACATGTCCCCCAGCCTACTGCACGTTTGGAAGATACCGGTTTGGGTGAACTAGTAACAGTAGGCTTGGAGGATGCTTCTGCATTGTCAGATTTTCTGCAACTTGATGTTTGAGTAATTGGTTGATGTTTATTTGGGGTGGTTGTTTTACCCTTTAATTGACTATTTTCTATTACTGAAGGCTTGCATGAGGCTTTAACTTCCTCATTTGCTCGTCGTTTGTTTATGATGGAATGCAAACCTTCAGTGATGTCCTGTACTGTCAGGATGGTGTTATGTTGATGTGCATATAATTCATCTAGTATATCGCTGGACAATTTTCGTTGAAGGACTACTTTGGTTATCCATTCACTAGTAGTTATATCAACCTTAAGACTGAATGTTCTTAGTAGTCACTCAAACTCCATGCTGAAGGATTGTAATGAGTCAGCAGTCTGATCAGGTTGAGGTAAGTCCAGCAATTGTAGTACTAGATGTATGACAGTTTTCTCATTGCCAGCATTATTCCTAGGAGGCTGGACTGGGAAATTAGTGCTGTCGCTATTTTCATTTACATTTTCTACTACTGGTTCAGCTTCACCTCTAGCTTGGAGGCATGTTAACTTAGTAGCCTCAGGTATTGGGTTTTCAGAATCCACAGAGACTGTGGATAAATTGTCTGAGAACTGCTTAATTTCTGGTGGTATAATATTAGGTGAAGCTGTAGTGGGTGAAGCTTTACTGGGTGAAGCTTTATCCTTGTTGATTAAAGGATCTAATCTGGCTTGACATTTATTCTCAAAAAGATCCAGATCATCCATAACATTATCTACTTTATTTGATGTACTTGCTATTTGTTCTGATTCAATTATCCTGTGTAAATGTTCCAACCTGCTTTGAGTTTCTTCTTCATATTGTGCTAGGTCAGACAGGAATGGTTCCACATCTTCAACTACTACGTCGTCGTGGACTTGATTTTGGTAAGATTTCCTATTTGCTTTCAATATATGCAATTGGGTTTGAATCTGTAACAGCGGTATTTTCAACCGATGATAATTAATTACAGGCTCATATAACAACTGTTCATATTGGTTGAGATCCCTTGTCAGTTGACATTTGCTTGCTACTAAAGCACGCTTTGCTTTCTGTGGATTAGACATGGTGACTTGCTAATTGGGCACCACTGGCTCATAAATTGTGAGCAAGTACTGATGGTAGCCTAGGGTAAATTCTGCACTCACTAGGCAATAATCCTACCTCTACTAGAGGTTAGCACTTAAAATTAATACACATTATATATATACAATCATACACACTAATGATTTGAGTGATAAACCAGTGTCACTGGAAGTACCTTTAGGTTAGCTCTTCTATATCACCCTAGGATGGAATAGACACTAATTAATCACTCAAAGGTGTAATGATCATAAGTAAATTATTATATATACACAACTCAACTCGAGTTGACAAAAATTACACCCAAATTAGGGTCTGCACCATTCATTAATGGTGTTAGGTTGTTCAACATAGTACAACTGACTATGGTAATAATGGGACTAGGATGAACAATAATAGTTCAACTAGTCATATCCTACCCTGTTGTGGGTTGGCAATTAGTAAATATTATATTGAGATCACTAGTGCAATATATATTAAATAATTCTCTATTTTGGAGAAATAATATACACAATTATTGATAATAGCCTCTTAATTAGCCTCTATGAAACTTCTAATATTATCAAGAAGTATTAAATATTATTAGTGACCTCGCGAAATAAACTCCACGAAATTTGTGGATAATCTCTCGCGAAATTTAACACCACGAAATCCGTGAACAATCTCGCGACACAGCCACTAATTTGGCTGGCTTCAATATTAGCGCTGTCATTTCACAGAATAACACGCCACCAAATCTGTGCGTGTGCATAAACCGCTGACTAAGGCTGATCTGTACTGAGTGGGGCTCGTGAACTGGCACGAGGCAACGCCGCCGTCTTTGACTGGCTTTGTTTAAATCACACTGCACTAGTTTATTTAATGAATCCACTGGTTAACTGGTTCATCCGGTACTAAGATGACCAAATGTGGGTTCAAAGGACCAAATAATCCGGTTCGAAGGACCAAATAATGTGGGAACCGACCTGTGAGATTTATATTTATTTAATTTATATGAATTTATATTTACGTTAATTTGTATACTTCGATAGCAATTTGTATAATGATAAGTGGACTGTATTTCTGCAATAATCTCATAATCTCACAAATCGATCCTCTACACATTAGGGGGGGTTTATATTAATTTAATTTATATATATGCAGCCAATCAAACTACAGTATTAGACTACATACATTGAAGAGGTTCCTTATCTTATAGTACAGCAGGCCTTAGTCCACCAGGTATAACCAGAATGTAGACACCACATTTTCCCTCTTTGAGGTAGCTTCCATCACCCTGGTAACTGATGCACAAAGTCTTGCTTCCTCGTCTTGACCTGTCAAAAGGGCGCTAACTGTGAAGCCAGGTTCCTAATATATGACAAGCTATATCAGAGAAAACACTGTACATGGAACAATGAAGACCTGGCTTAATTACCTTTAGTATGAGGCTATTTCGTACTCTAACCGGTTCACCCTATATCCACTGACATTAATGGCCATAAATGAAAGATAAATGGGTTTCGGAAGAACACTTAACTTGAATTGTTGACAGCGTGTTGATAATGGTACACCTTTGGTTTCCATAACACTTTGTCCAAGTAAAATTAACAGGAGCCGAATTTGCTCCCGTGAGCCTCTCTGGTCTAAGTACAAACAATGGCTGCCCCTCCTTCCTCACTGACGCCTGGCTTACATTGTCCAGATGTCAATAAGTGATAGAAGGGTCACATTTACTCTACTTTAATATTGATAATTAAGTGAATTTATATTAGATGTTTTTATGATGGTAAAGTTCAAAGACTAATGTATTTAAGAATAATTCCCACCAGAATAGGTGGTAAATTTATAATAGTATGTGGTAATGATATTCCGTTTTCTATAGACGGTAATTCCACTACAAGTTACATTTTCTATGGGTAACTTGTTTATACAACACAGCAGCTATTATTATCTGTCTGTATGATATTAAATGGTGTCGGATTTTCCTACACATGGACTGGCTACACCTTGTGAGTCCCCCTGGGCCTCACCCTGTATCTTGGTGCCAAAACCCCAAGGTAGGTTAGACTTTGCACGGACTACCGTAAATTAAATAATGTGACTGTCAAGGTTGCATACCCCTTGCCACGGATAGATGACATCCTTGACGCCATTGGTAATGCCCAGTACTTGTCCCAAGTGGACTTGCTCAAGGGGTATTATCAAGTGTGTCTAACAGAGTGAGCCAAAGAAATATCTGCCTTTATCACTCCCTTTGGACTTTTCAGGTATGAACGCCTTCCTTTCGGACTATGTAATGCCCCCGCCACCTTTCAGAGAGCTGTCAACCACGTCATCCAGGGCTTGGATGACACCTACGCCTATTTGGATGATATCGTTGTAGCATCCAACACCTGGAGCGAACATCTGCTCCAGCTGCAACGACTGTTCGCCAAGCTCCAGACAGCCGGCTTCACCATCAACCTGGATATCACCAAGCCTTTCATCCTTCATGTCGACGCCAGTGGTACCGGCATCGGGGGTTCCTGATGCAGCAACGAGGAGAGGAGGTTCTACCTGTCAGCTACTACAGCTACAAGTTGAAACCCCACTAGAGGAACTACAGCACTATCGAGAAGGAGCTACTCTCCATCGTCCTGAATCTCCAGCACTTTGCTCCATACCTACATGGTGCCAGGTCTACCACCATCTTCTCGGACCACAATCCTCTCCGCTTCTTACATCAAGCACAATTCAATAACCAACGTCTTCTACGATGGGCTTTATATCTGCAAGATTTCAACCTGGAGATCCGCTATATCAAGGGCTCTGACAACATCATAGCCGACGCCCTTTCTAGAGTCTATGAAGTAGAAGCAACTCCAACAATCACTCCACCACATGAAGACGTAACTTCTTCCAGAACCGCAGGCTTCGGGGGAGAGTTGTGATGATAATCTCTTTCAAGAGAGATTGAGCCTGCTCTTCCCTACACATTTACATCATTCAAGTACAAGATACTATATTGAAGATACGTCCCCCAGTATTGCCAAACGTTTTGCCCAGGAAGCAAAGCGTACCATGCACAACCCAACACACCAGCTACCGCCCACCGTCACACCAGCAAACTACTCATTCTCCGCCTGCCTGTTGCTGATTGGCTGGTGTGTCGCTGCACCTGCACTCACGCCACTTCATGAGTCGACATCTGGGCCAGCAGCACGCCGTCTCCTCAGAATATCCCTGTGCTCCTTGGAGTTGACATCTCTCTATAGTAGACTAAGCCCTGGCTGTCGTGTACTAAGGGAGGTGGCAGCTTGAAGCCAGTATTCTCAGCACCTCACCTGATTTTATTATTATCACTATAACTTGCACTTAGAGTAAATTTTCATTGCCAGTAATTATTCATGTTGTTTTGTTTGTTCACTTATTTTGAATTTTACGAGATTGTCTTTATTCATATCTTGTTTTCTAGAGTAATTAAAATTTCATTGTTTATACTTTGTGTTTTGTGTGTCTTCCCATTACCTTACCACAGACAAAAGGACAACTTCTCTTTTTTTTTTTGTTATGTGACGAGGCCCTGCCCCCAGCTTTTGAAACAGCCGAACACCAACGCTTTACCGTCACAAAAAATATATATATATATATATATATATATATATATATATATATATATATATATATATATATATATATATATATATATATATATATATATATATATATATATATATATATATATATATATATATATATATATATATATATATATATATATATATATATATATATATATATATATATATATATATATATATATATATATATATATATATATATATATATATATATATATATATATATATATATATATACAATTACACTGGATTAATCTTTGTGTTTAGATAAGAGATGCCTCGTATGGGCCAATAAGCCTTCTGCAGCCCCTATGTTTATCCCTTATGTATCCCCCCATGTTTTCACCTTCATTGTATTATCACCTGACCTAATGCGGGTATAAAATCAACTAGTATTGTAAGATCTGTTCGCTTGAGAATGAACCATGGAGGTTCGAAACGTCGTGCAAATTATACAAATAAGTGTAATACACTCTATAGTAAATCACTTCTTTTCTTCACCTTAAAAGTACGAAAATGAGTTTTGGAGAACTCCTATTTCAATTAAGCCCTGATGCTAAGAAAATAGTTAGAGGGATAGAAGCCCTAAACCAGAAAATAATAAATACAGAATATGCGGTCATATTCAATGAAACATATATATATATATATGTATATATATATATATATATATATATATATATATATATGTATATATATATATATATATATATATGTATATATATATATATATATATATGTATATATATATATATATGTATATATATATATGTATATATATATATATATGTATATATATATATATATGTATATATATATATATATGTATATATATATATATATATATATATATATATATATATATATATATATATATATATATATATATATATATATATATATATATATATATATATATATATATATATATATATATATATTTTGGTAGCAGTCATATATATATATATATATATATATATATATATATATATATATATATATATATATATATATATATATATATATATATATATATATATATATATATATATATATATATATATATATATATATATATATATTTTGGTAGCAGTCATATATATATATATATATATATATATATATATATATATATATATATATATATATATATATATATATATATATATATATATATATATATATATATATATTTTGGTAGCAGTCATATATATATATATATATATATATATATATATATATATATATATTATATATATATATAAATATATATATATAAAATATATATATATATATATTTTGGTAGCAGTCTTATATATATATATATATATATATATATATATATATATATATATATATATATATATATATATATATATATATATATATATATATATATATATATATATATATATATATATATATATATATATATATATATATATATATATATATATATATATATATATATTTTGGTAGCAGTCTTATATATATATATATATATATATATATATATATATATATATATATATATATATATATATATATATATATTTATTTATTTATTTTGGTAGCAGTCTTTCCTGTAGACATATATTATTAAATATGACCGAAAAAGTAAGATTAATAATTCTAACACGAAGTTTCTCGAACTTTCTTACGTTTCTTTTCACTGTTGATGGTAATTCAAAGATCAATTCTCCAAAATTCATTTTTATTTCTAGTCTGATGCGACACTTGAGCGCGTTTCGTAAAGCTTATTACATTTTCAAAGACTTTAGGTTACAAACACACAACTGAAACTGAATAGAGCTTACACATCTTCGATTTTATATCTACATTTTGGGTGAGGTGGATGAGGTGAAAACAAACTTTCAACAATGGGTATTGAATGGGTATTAAATTCAAACACAAGACAGAACACGAAACAATGGGTATTGAATGGAAGTAATTGTAGAAAGCCTATCGGTCTATATTTCTTGATGCTTCTATATTGGAGCGGAGTCTTGAAGTGGGTAGAATATAGTTGTGCATTAATTGGCTGTTGATTGCTGGTGTTGACTTCTTGATGTGTAGTGCCTCGCAGACGTCAAGCAGCCTGCTATCGCTGTATCTATCGATGATTTCTGTGTTGTTTGCTAACCCAGCAAACACAAATCATCTACACAACGTTCGCCTATCTCTTCCCATAGGTTTGGGAATGATTTGCATTGAGAATGGTGCAGGAGAGCCTTTGAGAAACTTTTACTCAAAAAATCCAAACACAAAGGTTTAATTATAAATTGTTTTTCTACAATTATTTTCTTCCAAATGTAAAACAAATAGTTTTTACATGTTTAAATATAAAATTTATGGTGTTTTTTTGTAAAATTCATTAATAAATTGTGAATGATATATATTGGCTGAGTGAAACCTTTAAAATCCATTTAGTTATAATATGAACAGAAAAAAGTAGTTTTCCAAATTTTCTAAAAATCGATCTTTTTAACACAATTTGACTCCTTATGCATTCCACTAAACACTAATATCATGTTTAAATATATAATTTATGTATTATTCCCTAAGATAATTTATATAAATTTTAAAAGTTGCTGGAAAGTGGTGAGAAAGAATCTGAAAACGTTTTGTTGTCTTATATTGGCGTGTTCTTATTAACTAGAGTGAGTAAGAGTGAGCGAGAGTGGGTAAGAGTGAGTAAGAGTGACTGAAGGTGAGTGAGAGTGCCAGAGAGTGTGTAAGTGTGAGTAAGAGTGAGTATAAGTAAGAGTGACTGAGAGTGAGTAAGAGTGACAGAGTGAGTAAGAGTGAGAGTAAGGGTGACAGAATGAGTAAGAGTGAGAGTAAAGTGATTGAGAGTAAGGGTGAGTATGAGAGTAAGAGTGATTGAGAGTTAGAGTGAGAGTAAGAGTGATTGAGAGTTAGTGAGAGTAAGAGTGATTGAGAGTAAGAGTGATTGAGAGTAAGAGTGATTGAGAGTAAGAGTGATTGGGAGTAAGAGTGATTGAGAGTAAGAGTGATTGGGAGTAAGAGTGATTGGGAGTAGGAGTTAGAGTGAGAGTAGGAGTAAGAATGAGAATAAGAGTGATTGAGAGTAAGAGTGAGTAAGAGTAAGAGTGATTGAGAGTAAGAGTGATTGAGAGTAAGAGTGATTGAGAGTAAGAAGGATTGGGAGTAAGAGTGATTGGGAGTAAGAGTAAGAGTGAGAGTAAGAATGAGAATAAGAGTGATTGAGAGTAAGAGTGATTGGGAGTAAGAGTAAGAGTAAGAATGAGAGTAGGAGTGATTGAGAGTAGGAGTGATTGGGAGTAGGAGTGATTGGGAGTAAGAGTGATTGAGAGTAAGAGTAATTGAGAGTAAGAGTATGAGAGTAGGAGTGAGAGAGTGAGTATGAATGGGTAAGGGTGACTGAGAGTGAGTAAGAATGACAGAGTAAGAGTGACAGAGTAAGAGTGACAGAGAGTAAGAGTGACAGAGAGTAAGAGTGACAGAGAGTAAGAGTGACAGAGAGTAAGAGTGACAGAGAGTAAGAGTGACAGAGTAAGAGTGACAGAGAGTAAGAGTGACAGAGTAAGAGTGACAGAGAGTAAGAGTGACAGAGTAAGAGTGACAGAGTAAGAGTGACAGAGTAAGAGTGACAGAGAGTAAGAGTGACAGAGAGTAAGAGTGACAGAGAGTAAGAGTGACAGAGAGTAAGAGTGACAGAGTAAGAGTGACAGAGAGTAAGAATGACAGACAGAGAGTAAGAGTGACAGAGTAAGAGTGACAGAGTAAGAGTGACAGAGTAAGAGTGATAGAGAGTAAGAGTGACAGTGAGTAAGAGTGACAGGGAGTAAGAGTGACAGAGTAAGAGTGACAGAGAGTAAGAGTGACAGAGTGTAAGAGTGACAGAGAGTAAGAGTGACAGAGAGTAAGAGTGACAGAGTAAGAGTGACAGAGTAAGAGTGACAGAGAGTAAGAATGACAGACAGAGAGTAAGAGTGACACAGAGTAAGAGTGACACAGAGTAAGAGTGACAGAGAGTAAGAGTGACAGAGTAAGAGTGACAGAGTAAGAGTGACAGAGTAAGAGTGACAAAGAGTAAGAGTGACAGAGAGTAAGAGTGACAGAGTAAGAGTGACAGAGTAAGAGAGTGAGAGTGATTATGAGAGAGTTAAGAGTGTGAGGTGTGTGAGTGTAGCAGGCCAGGGAGGCAGGATGTGTGGTCACAGGCGAGGCCTAGGCTTCGTGATCTCTAATGTTGGTTTTTATATATATGTGGGATTTTTTGTCCTGTTTCAAATTATAATTATTTAGCAGGAATGTAATAAGATATTGCACAGTATTAATGTGACAATAATATATGCATTATTTCCTTGATAATCAAACTTGTTGTTCAAAGATAATATACAATCTTTGAAGGAAACATTTTGAGAGCGCGAGCTGGCAACACTGGGCTGGTGGGTGAGAGAGACATATGGTTAGTTTTGCTCAGACCTTCAGTGGTGAAGGGTGTGTCCCAGGTGGCCGCCACCCGCCGCCACCCGCCGCCCACCACCAGCCGCCACCCGCCACCACCCACCACCAGCCGCCACCCACCACCAGCCGCCACCCGCCACCACCCACCGTCAGCCGCCACCCACCACCACCCACCACCAGCTGCCACCCGCCACCACCCACCACCAGCCGCCACCCGCCACCACCCACCACCAGCCGCCACCAGCCACCGCCACCCACCACCGCCACTCACCACCCGCCGCCACCACCCACCACCAGCCGCCACCCGCCACCACCCACCACCAGCCGCCACCCGCCACCACCCACCACCAGCCGCCACCACCCACCACCAGCCGCCACCCGCCGCCACCCGCCACCCGCCACCCGCCACCCACCACCAGCCGCCACCCGCCGCCACCCACCACCAGCCGCCACCCGCCGCCACCGACCACCAGCCGCCACCCGCCGCCACCCACCACCAGCCGCCACCCGCCACCACCCACCGTCAGCCGCCATCCGCCACCACCCACCACCAGCCGCCACCCGCCACCACCCACCACCAGCCGCCACCCGCCACCACCCACCACCAGCCGCCACCCGCCACCAGCCACCGCCACCCACCACCGCCACTCACCACCCGCCGCCACCACCCACCACCAGCCGCCACCCGCCACCCACCACCAGCCGCCACCCGCCACCACCTACCACCAGCCGCCACCCGCCACCACCCACCACCAGCCGCCACCCGCCACCACCCACCACCAGCCGCCACCACCCACCACCAGCCGCCACCCGCCACCCGCCACCACCCACCACCAGCCGCCAGCCGCCACCACCCACCACCAGCCGCCACCCACCACCAGCCGCCACCCGCCACCACCCACCACCAGCCGCCACCTGCCACCACCCACCACCAGCCGCCACCCACCACCAGCCGCCACCCGCCACCACCCACCACCAGCCGCCACCAGCCACCGCCACCCACCACCGCCACTCACCACCCGCCGCCACCACCCACCACCAGCCGCCACCCGCCACCACCCACCACCAGCCGCCACCCGCCACCACCCACCACCAGCCGCCACCCGCCGCCACCCGCCACCCGCCACCCGCCACCCACCACCAGCCGCCACCCGCCGCCACCCACCACCAGCCGCCACCCGCCGCCACCCACCACCAGCCGCCACCCGCCGCCACCCACCACCAGCCGCCACCCGCCACCACCCACCGTCAGCCGCCATCCGCCACCACCAGCCGCCACCCGCCACCACCCACCACCAGCCGCCACCCGCCACCCGCCACCACCCACCACCAGCCGCCACCCGCCACCAGCCACCGCCACCCACCACCGCCACTCACCACCCGCCGCCACCACCCACCACCAGCCGCCACCCGCCACCCACCACCAGCCGCCACCCGCCACCACCTACCACCAGCCGCCACCCGCCACCACCCACCACCAGCCGCCACCCGCCACCACCCACCACCAGCCGCCACCACCCACCACCAGCCGCCACCACCCACCACCAGCCGCCACCCGCCACCCGCCACCACCCACCACCAGCCGCCAGCCGCCACCACCCACCACCAGCCGCCACCCACCACCAGCCGCCACCCGCCACCACCCACCACCAGCCGCCACCTGCCACCACCCACCACCAGCCGCCACCCACCACCAGCCGCCACCCGCCACCACCCACCACCAGCCGCCACCCGCCACCACCCACCACCAGCCGCCACCCGCCACCACCCACCACCAGCCGCCACCCGCCACCACCCACCGCCAGCCGCCACCCGCCACCAGCCACCGCCACCCACCACCGCCACTCACCACCGCCACTCACCACCCGCCGCCACCCACCACCCGCCGCCACCCGCCACCACCCACCACCACCCGCCACCACCCGCCACCACCCGCCACCGCCACCCACCACCGCCACTCACCACCCGCCGCCACCACCCACCACCAGCCGCCACCACCCACCGCCACCCACCACCGCCACCCGCCGCCACCACCCACCACCACCACCCACCACCACCAGCCGCCGCCGCCACCACCACCCACCACCACCGCCGCCACCACCCACCACCGCCACTCACCACCCGCCGCCACCACCCACCACCAGCCGCCACCCGCCACCAGCCACCGCCACCCACCACCGCCACCCGCCGCCACCACCCACCACCACCACCCACCACCACCAGCCGCCGCCGCCACCACCACCCACCACCACCGCCGCCACCACCCACCACCGCCACTCACCACCCGCCGCCACCACCCACCACCAGCCGCCACCCGCCACCAGCCACCGCCACCCACCACCGCCACCCGCCGCCACCACCCACCACCACCACCCACCACAGCCGCCGCCGCCCGCCACCGCCCGCCACCACCCACCACAGCCGCCACCACCCACCACCACCCGCCGCCACCACCCACCACCACCCGCCGCCACCACCCACCACCACCCGCCGCCGCCACCCACCACCACCAGCCGCCGCCGCCACCCACCACCCGCCGCCGCCGCCGCCGTCACCACCACCCACCACCACCGCCGCCACCACCCACCACCACCAGCCGCCGCCGCCACCACCACCCACCACCACCACCACCACCCACCACCACCGCCGCCACCACCCACCACCACCAGCCGCCGCCGCCACCACCACCCACCACCACCGCCGCCACCACCACCCACCACAGCCACCACCCACCACCGCCAGCCGCCACCACTCATCACAGACGCCGCCACCCGCCACCGCCCGCCACCACCGCCAGACACAGCCGCCAGTGTCCGCCACCGCCGCCACTGTCCGCCACCGCCGCCACTGTCCGCCACCGCCGCCACTGTCCGCCACCGCCGTCACTGTCCGCCACCGCCGCCACTGTCCGCCACCGCCACCACTGTCTGCCACCGCCACCACTGTCCGCCCGCCGCCACCACTGTCCGCCCGCCGCCACCACTGTCCGCCCGCCGCCACCACTGTCCGCCCGCCGCCACCACTGTCCGCCCGCCGCCACCACTGTCCGCCCGCCGCCTCCACTGTCCGCCCGCCGCCTCCACTGTCCGCCCGCCGCCTCCACTGTCCGCCCGCCGCCTCCACTGTCCGCCCGCCGCCTCCACTGTCCGCCCGCCGCCGCCACTGTTCCCCCGCCGCCGCCACTGTTCCCCCGCCGCCGCCACTGTCCGCCCGCCGCCGCCACTGTCCGCCCGCCGCCGCCACTGTCCGCCCGCCGCCCCCACTGTCCGCCCGCCGCCTCCACTGTCCGCCCGCCGCCTCCACTGTCCGCCCGCCGCCTCCACTGTCCGCCCGCCGCCTCCACTGTCCGCCCGCCGCCGCCACTGTCCGCCCGCCGCCGCCACTGTCCGCCCGCCGCCGCCACTGTCCGCCCGCCGCCACTGTCCACCACCGCCGCCACGGTCCGCCCGCCGCCACTATCCGCCACAGCCGCCACTGTCCGCCAGCCGCCACTGTCCTCCCGCCGCCACTGTCCGCCTGCCGCCACTGTCCTCCCCCCGCCACTGTCCGCCCGCCACCACTGTCCACCCGCCGCCGCCCTGTCCGCCCGCCGCCACTATCCGCCACCGCCGCCACTGTCCGCCCGCCGCCACTGTCCGCCCGCCGCCACTATCCGCCACCGCCGCCACTGTCCGCCCGACGCCACTGTCCGCCCGCCGCCACTGTCCGCCCGCCCCCACTATCCGCCGCCACTGTCCGCCCGCCGCCACTATCCGCCACCGCCGCTACTGTCCGCCCGCCGCCACTGTCCGCCCGCCGCCGCCACTGTCCGCCCGCCGCCACTATCCGCCACCGCCGCCACTGTCCGCCACAGCCGCCACTCTCTGCCGTACAGCCTCCCCTCTCTCCGTTAGTAAATAATTATAATTGTTAGTAAATAATAAAAGAAATATAAATTATTAGATTTTTTTTACCCTTAAATTGGTTTTAATATTTAAATTGAAAATAATAATATAATATAAAATATAATAAAAATAATATAATATAAAATATAATTTAATTTCAAGAAATTTAACTTTAAACACAAAGATGTGAAAAGGGTTCAGATTATTGGCTCAAACCTTTCATAAGAGATTCATATTGGTATATGAATGGATTATGAATGACTCATGTTAGGAGTGTAAAGTTGCCACAACATCTTAAATTAGTGTTAGATACATATGTCTTGGTTATAAGTTTTGGAAACCTATTTAAGTCCACACACAATATCGTATCTGATACGATAAAACAAACGTTTCCAATACTTTCAAATACTTTCCAGATATGTTGTGGCAACCTAAAATTGTTTGCTGGGAAGATTTCTCTGGTGATGGTTTGTTTCTGGGAAGAGATTATATGTTCCTTAATGGAGCCCTGTTGCTTATGCATCGTTAAACGCCTGGAAAGAGATGTTGTTGTCTTGCCTATATACTGGGTTTTTTTGAGGCTTACAGTCCCCAAGAGGGCATTTGAAGGCATAGACGACGTTGGTCTCTTTTAAAGCGTTCTGCTTTGTGTCTGGAGAGTTTCTCATGAGTAGGCTGGCCGTTTTTCTGGTTTTATAGTAAATCGTCAGTTGTATCTTCTGATTTTTGTCTGTAGGGATAACGTTTCTACTGACAATATCTTTCAGGACCCTTTCCTCCGTTTTATGGGCTGTGGAAAAGAAGTTCCTGTAAAATAGTCTAATAGGGGGTATAGGTGTTGTGTTAGCTGTCTCTTCAGAGGTTGCATGGCGTTTCACTTTCCTTCTTATGATGTCTTCCACGAAACCATTGGAGAAGCCGTTGTTGACTAGGACCTGCCTTACCCTACAGAGTTCTTCGTCGACTTGCTTCCATTCTGAGCTGTGGCTGAGGGCACGTTCGACATAAGCGTTAACAACACTCTTCTTGTACCTGTCCGGGCAGTCACTGTTGGCATTCAGGCACATTCCTATGTTTGTTTCCTTACTGTAGACTGCAGTGTGGAAAACCCCGCTCTTTTCCATGACTGTTACATCTAGAAAGGGCAGCTTCCCATCCTTCTCCATCTCGTAAGTGAAACGCAACACAGAATTCTGCTCAAATGCCTCCTTCAGCTCCTGCAGATGTCTGACATCAGGTACCTGTGTAAAAATGTCGTCAACATACCTGCAGTATATGGCCAGTTTCAAGTTCATGTCTACTAAGACTTTTTGCTCGATGGTACCCATGTAGAAGTTTGCAAACAGGACACCTAGGGGAGAACCCATGGTGACCCCATCTACTTGCTTATACATGTGTCCATCCAGGCTCAAGAAGGGTGCCTCTTTAGTACAAGCTTGGAGTAGTTTCCTTAGACTGTTTTCTGGTATGTCAAGAGGAGTACAGGCTGGATCACGGTACACTCTGTCGGCTATCATCCCGATTGTTTCATCCACAGGTACGTTGGTAAACAGAGATTCTACGTCCAACGAGGCTCTTATCCCTGTGGCCCGTGTTCCCCGCAGCAAGTCAACAAATTCCTTTGGAGACTTCAGGCTGAAGGCGCAAGGGACATAAGGAGTCAGCAAGCCGTTGAGTCGTGAGGTTCCTGTTTTTGTTATTAGTACATCCAAAAATGGCAGTCTGTTATTTTCACTATTTTCATGTGTAAATCGGAGTACTGACTTTCTCTCTAGATGGCTTTTTAGATCAATTAGTTCATCTGAGTCTTACTATTACGAATATGTCATCTACATAACGGCAATATACAGTGGGTTTTTGTCTGCTACTGAAGACTCTGTCTTCGATGGTTCCATCGAAGACACCTCTGACTCCATAATGCTCTAATTTAAGAAGGTTTTGGTGGTTGACAGTGTCAAAAGCCTTATGCAGGTCCACAAATAACCCAACAGGGAACTCATTTTTGTTAAGAGCTGCATGTATCAAGTTAATCATACTAATAAGTGCATCGTTAGTGCTTTTTTGGGGTCTGAAGTCATATTGACAAGAGCTAAGTATATTGTGTTTGACTAGATAAGAGTAAAGCTGCTTGTAGATTAGTTTTTCAAATATTTTTGACAAGTTCGGCAGGATTGATATTGGTCTGTAGTTGTTAACATCAGTGAGATCATCACATTTGTGGACAGGGGTTACTCCCGCTCTTTTTAGAATATCTGGAAAGGTTTGGAGTTCAAGTGACTTGTTGAAGAGCAATGCAATTGCAGGAGCTAAAGATCTGGAAACTTTTTTGTGAATTAAAGTTGGTATCTTCTCAAGGGCACTAGACTTGGTTTTAAGGGAAAGGATTATATCATTAACATCAGTGGAATTAAGCCGTTAGGTACAGAGACTATGGATAGTTACCTGTAACATAGTCCTGAACATCACTACTGGAAGATGGAATATCCTTTGCAAGGGATGACCCAATGGAAGAGAAGAACCTATTGAACTCAATAGCAGTATCAGAGACTGTAAGCTGACCATCGTTATTAGACAGGAGTATTGGTTTGTTATTTAAAATCTTCTTTGATCTCAATATTTGTGAAATTGTGCTCCATGTTTTCTTAATGTTGCTCCTTGTTTGTGTAAATTTATCTTCGTAGATTTTTAATTTTGACTCCTCTAATTAATTTTGATAGCAATGATGAGTAATTCTTTGAAAGTTCTTTGGAGACAATACCTTACCTATACTTCTTTTCAAGGTCATGATTTTTGTTAATAGATTTAAGTATCCCCCTTTGTAAGCAAAGGATTGTTAAGCCTTTTAGTTGTGACTTGTTTCGTTTGCATAGGACAGTGTGTTAGGTTATATAGGTACAACTATATAACCTAACCCAATGTCCTAGTAGCCAGAATGCACTTCTCGGCCTACTATGTGGAGGTAAACCTGACTCCAATAACTAATAATTAAATATATACTTCGATAGCTATGAAGGACCACCACCTTTTGAGAAAAAGTGGAAAACAAAATAAAGCAATGGAAAAACTGATCCCTAGAACTAGTGTCCTATGGATATTAATGAAACTGTATTTCTGATATAAATGGAGTCAAATTAACTTACACAAAATTGGGGGGTTACATGCAAAATACATATACCCTTGGGGGGCTAAAAGATTAATACATCCCTAGCATTATTCTGGTGCTGGTTCTTCACCAGAGTAAATAAAATATGAAAGTAAATAAGGCTGAATATATAATATTAATTGGAGGTAAATGCTCCTCAATATGCTACTGAAATGTTGAACAGAGCCAGTAAATCAAAGGGTTAGTATAATTGATCTCTTTTAGAAATCACTACTGTAACTATAGAGTTATTGCTACAGATAAAAAAGGGACAGCTTAGCTGTAAATCTAGTGAGGTATAATCAGTTGCTACGCTCCACCGACGTGTTGCATAGGGCAAATTGTTGCATGGACCGGTGGGAAGCCTAGCACCTCGTTTGACGTCGCCTTGGTACTGAAAGGCAATTACATTGTAGAAATCTTCTACATAATAAGTAACTACAAATAAATCCTAAATCATGAGGATAACTGTAGGAAATTTCAGCCAATATCTGTGCAATTTATATTCGAGCACTGTAAATTTCTTCTATAGAGAAATAATAAAATAATCTATTTAGATTGTAAAAATAAAAATGTGTGGAGTGAGTGTATATTTAGCATGTTAAGGACTAAAATAGAGGGGCTGTGTGTGTTGTGTGAAGATTTATTTTATTTTAGTTGTGACAGCAGATTTTTGGTGAATGATGATAGGCTTTATGTAATTTGCAGTTGTTGAACCCCATGCACAGATACCGTATGTAAGATAGGGGCCTGATGGCTGAGTGGACCTCACTTGGGGTTCATTGTCCCTAGGGTCATGGTTTGATCCACCGGTTGAGCAGGAAACCTACGAGATATGTCGTTAATCAGAAGTACTATATTTATTGTCGAGAACTTTAAATGCATTTTTCTCTGTGAAAAACATTTTCTGCTCTGCGACTTAATAAAAAATTAAGTTTCTGACCGATTCTCACCATTTTTACATAATATGTGCGAAGCTCATAGTGCTGAGTTTCCTAATGAACCGATTTGTCATAAAGCCATAACGTTTGGAGTTATAAATATTTTGCGTATAAATTTGCTACATATTTGGATGGCCCCATTCAAAAAATGTTTTACAGTACACTAAAATAATAATTTTCTCACTGGCAATTGAAAGTTACATTCCATTCTGAGACCATAATGAATAAAATAACAATTGGTGACATTATAAGATATTTATAGCAATATGAAATTGATTTTTTTTTTAACTTTTTTCCGTTCATGTTGTGATGTTGATTTAAAAGGAAAAGTTTGAGCATTTGCCATGAGGATTACGCACACAAAAAATGTAGTGTGTATGAGGAAGCTTCGGTGCCCAAGCACTGGGCCCTTTATGTAAGAGGTAGTTATGGTTTATAGAATCAAAGGCTTTTCTCAAGTCAATGAAGAGGCCAATTGAGAACTCATTTTTGTCAAGGGCAGTGTAGATTATATCAAGCAAACTAATAATGGCATCATTGATACTCATTTGGAAACAGAAGCCAAACTGGCAGGGACTTAGTATATTGAGTTTCACAAAGTAGGAATAGAGCTGTTTATTAAAAAAACTATTTTTGAAAGTATAGGTAGATTTGAAGTATAGGTACAGGTACTGGTCTGTAATTGTTTGGCAGTTGTCACACCTCCTTTATGAACTGGAACCACTGTTATTTTTTTAAGGATATCAGGAAAAGTAGAACACTAGAGATTTGTTGAATAGCAGAGAGGAATGGGTGTTGCAAGAGCAGGGCAGCACTCTTATATATCATAGACATTATTTCATTAATGTTCCCAGCTTTGATTTTAAGTAATTGAATTATAATTGGTCTGTAATTGTTTGGCAGTTGTCACACCTCCTTTATGAACTGGCACCACTGTTATTTTTTTAAGGATATCAGGAAAAGTAGAACACTAGAGATTTGTTGAATAGCAGAGGAAAGGGTGTTGCAAGAGCAGGGCAGCACTCTTATATATCATAGACATTATTTCATTAATGTTCCCAGCTTTGATTTTAAGTAATTGAATTATGGATATAATGTCTGTCGGGCTGACTGGTAAAAGGAGTAGTGTTAGCTACCTGTGAGATATGTAGTAACATGTGTCTGGGTCATTGAAATTTTTCTGCCAAGGTTTGCACAAATTCATGAAAAGAAGCTATTGAAATCAGTTGCAATATCTAAGTCTGTTGCAAGTGTGTATCCATCTTTGTAGAGTTTTATCTGCTTGGTATGTGATTGCTGTTTAGACCCTAGGATGTTAGAGATGGGTGATGATAGAGATGTAATGTTCATATTTCCTTTTGCTTCTTTAAATCTATTCTCATAAAAGGAAGCTTTGGCTCTTTGTATTATATTGTTAATCATTGATGAGTATCTCTTAACTTCTTGTTTTGTAACTAGGCAAATTCTATTTTAATCTTTTTTTCATTTTCGTGTTTCTTGTTACAGTAATTGTTTTATTAACACTTTGGCGCACCGTACAGTATGCCACTTGTGGGCCAGGGGTTGTTTAATCTTTTGGCAGTTAGTTGCTTAGTGAGGAGAGGACTCAAGATGGCTCAAAATGCTCAAAATACTCTCACAAATTTATATCAATGTAATATTTTGGAATCTTATAAAACAAAAATTGTATGGCTAAAAATTCTCCTTCTTTCCCATCAACAGGTCTTCCTCACTGGGCTTGCTCGGCTTTTGTGTTACTGTGAGGGTGCCATCATCGTTTACCCTTCAAGACTGACTCATGCTGGCATCTTGCATTTGTGGACTTCCCTTCACAGTAAACAGTCCTTCTCCATATGGTGATTGTCCAGGGCAAGCAGGGTGTGACTGCCATCTTGGAGAAGCAGGGTCTTTTAATATGAAGAATCTTCCGTCTTCCCTACTTACGCCAGCTTGTGCCAGCCTTGCATTCTTGTTACTTCGTGGCCCTTGGGGCCTTTTTTATTAATTTACCTATTAAAAAAATTATTAATACCCGTGTTTCAAAAGAGATCCTTAGCATTTTAAGCACCAATTGTATTGACTAATGTACGTCTTGTAACCTTTAAGACATAGATAGACAAGACAGATAAATGAGTGAATAATAATGAGTAACTAGGTTAGGGCGAGGAACATAGTACAGTGTCTGACTTTGGAAGAATGCCTACTGTTTTAGAAACCTTATTGCTAATATCTTGTATATAGCAATGGAAATTGAGTTTGTTATCAATGTGAATACCTAGGAACTTCACATCTACTCTGTTGGCAATTGGAGTATTGTTAATTCTTAGATCAATTTGATTAGTACACTTAATTACCAATTTTTTTTTTAGGTCTTGTAAATGTTAAGGGGGCTTTGTTATATGCTATATTATAACAAGTACAGAGACCTAGAACATTGTTACAGGTTCGTGCCAAAACGCTCAGAGACTCTGGGCACCTGGGGTAAATGTGCACATAATTTCTTAAAGAAGGTGGGGGTGAGGAACTCATTGGGAATACTAAAGATTCACGAGCGGCCAGTTTCCTGTTCCAGCACCTCAGTTTCGCAGTTCAGATTGATTGATTGATGAAGATTAAGCCACCCAAAAGGTGGCACGGGCATGAATAGCCCGTAAGTGGTGGCCCTTTTAAGCCATTACCAGTATCAAGAGCTGATACTGGAGATCTGTGGAGGTGCGAATGCACCCTGCATGACGGGAGATGTCTCCCTTGTGAATGAGTTAAGATGAAGATGAAGCCACCCAAAAGGTGGCACGGGCATAAATAGCCCGTAAGTGGTGGCCATTTTAAGCCATTACCAGTATCAGGAGCTGATACTGGAGATCTGTGGAGGTGCGACTGCACCCTGCGTGACGGGAGATGTCTCCCGGACCAAGTGGTGACCAGATGGTGAACAAATGTCTGTCTGATTGATTGATTGATTGATTGATTGATAAAGATTAAGCCACCCAAAAGGTGGCACGGGCATGAATAGCCCGTAAGTGGTGGCCCTTTTAAGCCATTACCAGTATCAAGAGCTGATACTGGAGATCTGTGGAGGTGCGAATGCACCCTGCATGACGGGAGATGTCTCCCTTGTGAATGAGTTAAGATGAAGATGAAGCCACCCAAAAGGTGGCACGGGCATAAATAGCCCGTAAGTGGTGGCCATTTTAAGCCATTACCAGTATCAGGAGCTGATACTGGAGATCTGTGGAGGTGCGACTGCACCCTGCGTGACGGGAGATGTCTCCCGGACCAAGTGGTGACCAGATGGTGAACAAATGTCTGATTGATTGATTGATTGATTGATTGATAAAGATTAAGCCACCCAAGAGGTGGCACGGGCATGAATAGCCCGTAAGTGGTACATTTTTTTTTTCTCAGTATTCTGAGGTTGCATTTAACCATCAAGCTGTTATCGCGGGGGAGGATACTGCTTCACAGTCTTTATGAGGGTGTCCAGCTGCTGGACACCTTTGTTGACCAGTGGCCACCCTGATGGCTTCAGGGTGGCCACTGCATGATTCAGGAACTCTTAAAGCTCTTTTAAGGTCATTGGTTGCTTCACATTCCAGAAGATAGTGAAGTAATGGCTTTTCTGTGACAGTTTGGCAGAAGATGCACTCTCTCTGTCGGGGTTCACCAATCTCCCAGTTGCATCTGTAACCTAGACGTAATCTATATAGCCTAACTGCTATTTCCCTGTGGATTCCTTTTGGGATATTTAACCTTTCTAATTTGGTTGCCTGAAGATACCATGTTGCAGATGGCGAACTTTCAGTTATTCTCTGGTGCAGGTAGGCTTTGTTGAGATGTGAGAGTTTTTTGGTGATGATGTTTTTTATGTTCTCTAGGCTGGGTTGAATTGTTTTATGTATCACTGGATGACGAGTTGCCAATTTAGCAATTTCATCAGCTTTTTCATTTAATGGGATTCCAATATGGGATGGGATCCAGTTTAAAGTTATGTTGAGCCCTTTGCCTTTAGCGACTGCTCCAAGATACAAAATGGTGGTAATTATTTCCACATTATCTTTCCACTGTTTTTGTCCTAGTATTTGAAGTGCAGCTTTTGAGTCTGTGTGTATGATTGCATTTTGAGTGTTTTGTGCAATCACATATGCGAATGCCTGTTGTATGGCAAACAGCTCAGTTTGGGTTGATGATACTAGTCCTCCCAGTCTCCAATATGCCTGAACGCTGGTCGTGCAAAGAGCAGCGCCAGCAGTTCAGAGGGGAAATGCGTGCTATATCCTGGGTATGCACCCAACCTCCGAGGAGCTGGACGAAGCCTTCGAACACTGATTGTTATAATGTTATACAGTATATATGTGTGTGTGTTCTCTGTAAACTGTAGCATTGCAATGCAATAAAAAAATAATAGGGGTGGTAGGAGAGGAAAAGATTAAAGTGTCCAGTGAGAATCCACAAGGTCTTTATTTTCTTAGATATCGCTGTATCTATCGATGATTTCCGTAGCAGACGGCTTGATATCTGCGAGGCACTACACGTTAAGAAGTCGACACTAGCAATCAACAGCCAATTAATGCACAACTATATTCTACCCACTGCAAGACTCCGCACAAATATAGAAGCATCAAGAAATATGGGCCAATAGGCTCTTTGCAGTTACTTCCATTCTTCCCTTTAACTTACAAAATATTATACCCATTGTTTCGTGTTCTGTTTTGTGTTGAAAGTTTGTTTTCACCTCATCCAAAACTGTTGTAACATATCACCTCACCCAAATGCAGGTATAAAATATGGTCAACATAAAATCGAAGCTGTTTAAAAGGGTTCCCATTCCAAAACCTAAAGACCCAGGAAATCCAAGACCCATCTCATTAACAAGGTGTCTGGCCAAAACTGCAGAAAGAATGGCCCTTAATCGAATTGAATGGAAAGCCAATCCACTACACCAAAATATATTTCCTTACAGAAAAGGTGTTGGAACCACAGAATGCCTTACCTCCCTCCTGGATAAAATCAATGACAAACCTGGAATCCTTATTTTTCTAGACCTTGAAAAAGCCTTCGAGTTAGCCAGTGCTCCAGCTACACTGTGCTGCCTTGTGGATAAGGAAATCAAAGGACACGCTCTTGCTTTTGCCAAAGGAAGCTTGCTTAACCGAGAAGCTAAAGTCAAATTCCAAGGAAAAACATCGACCTCAAAGAGGCTGGAAAATAGAACTCCGCAGGGAGGAATACAAAGCCCTAATACTAAAACAAGGGAGGAATCCCGATCATATGTGGCATTCTTCCAAGAAAGGGAGTGGGATATGAATGGATGTCGAGGGCACTTGGTGTCAATTGCAGGCTGGAAAGATATTGCGAATCTAATGCAATATCTTTCATAGACAACTGGGAACACTTCCATGGAAGAAATGAAATGTATGCTCGGGATGGGGTGCATCTATCGAGGGCTGGGGTTGTTGCTGTTGCGAACTCGTTGGAACCAGTGGTTAAGTGTTTGATTGGGTTTAAACTGTTAGTAGAAACTGGTATGGGAATTGATTTGGAGGAAGGAGATAATAAAAGTATGTGTTTGAGGGAGAAAGGAATTGGCAAAATGATCAGGGAAATTGAAGGGCCTCAAAATAATAATTCACTTAGGGTATATTACACTAACAGTAGAAGTCTAAGAAATAAAATAAACGAACTAAATGCTCTTGTCAGCACAGAAAAAATAGATATTATCGCGCTTACTGAAACGTGGACGAATGTAGAAAATAGAGAACTATTAGCTGAATATCAAATAAATGGATTTAAACTATTTCACACACATAGATATATTAGACGAGGAGGGGGGAGTAGCCATATACGTAAGGGACAATTTGAAATGTAGTCAAGTCTGAGCAACACACAGAAACTATTTGGATAGAATTAAACGAAAAAGCAAATAATATTATTATAGGAGTTATATATAGGCCACCATATTTAGAAAGAATGGATTTAGCATCTATGGCATGAAATATCTAGAGCATCTAGATCTAACAGTATTTATGTCATGGGTGACTTTAATTTTAGTGGAATAAACTGGTTGAACAAAACAGGGAATAATGAAGCAGAAGATTTTCTAGAATTAATTGACGAATGCTTTCTTACGCAACACATTAAGGAACCAACGCGGGAAAATAATATTTTAGATTTAGTGTTAACTAACAGGGAAACACAAATTAAGGACATCGAAATAGGGAATGAGCTAGGGAACAGTGATCATAAAGAAATCAGATTTAGCATAGAATGGAACAGACCTGTAGGAGAAAATTCTGTTAAAGTGCCAGATTTTCGAAAAGCTAATTTCAATAACCTAAGAAATTTATTGGGTCAAATAGATTGGAAAGTCTTGGGTATGGGGTGTGGGCCGGTCTTAGAGCTAGACGTGAACCCAGAGATAGGTGACGTAAAAGGTTTTCGATGTGGACTCAAAATATAATCTATTTAAAAATATTCTAAGCGAAGCCCAGGAATGTAGTATACCACATAAATTAAATTGATCGAATACTAATGATCCAAAGTGGATAACAAAGGGTCTGAAGAACCTTATAGGTAAAAAGAGAGCGTGGTACAAAAGGATTAAGAAGCGGGAAGTCAGTTTAGAACAGGAATTCGTACAACTGGTTAGAAATACTAAAAAAAAGATAAGGAAAGCAAAAGGAAACTATGAAGTTCGCATAGCAGAGCAAGCAAAGACAAATCCTAAAGAGTTTTTCCAGTTATACCGGACAAAGATTAGGGAGAGGATAGGTCCATTAAAAATTGAGACAGGTCAAATAACAGATAATGATGAAGAGATGAGTAGTATTTTTAATAAATATTTTATATCTGTATTTACTAAAGAGGAACTTAACAATATGCCTTCAGCCGAACAAGTATATGTTTGTGGGGACGAGGACAGGTTGACTAGTTTAGCAGTTACCAGGGAGGATGTAATTAAACAAATAGTTAAACTCAAACCAAACAAATCCCCAGTGCCGGATGAAGTGTTTGCCAGGGTTATCTTGAGATGATTTCGGGGCTTTAGTGTCCCCGCGGCCCGGTCCTCGACCAGGCCTTCACCCCCAGGAAGCAGCCCGTGACAGCTCACTAACACCCAGGTACCTATTTTACTGCTAGGTAACAGGGGCATAGGGTGAAAGAAACTCTGCCCGTTGTTTCTCGCCGGCGCCTGGGATCGAACCCAGGACCAAAGGATCACAAGTCCAGCGTGCTGTCCGCTTGGCCAACCGGCTCCCCTTAAAGACCAGGTGCTTAAAGAATGCAAGGAGGAGCTTTGCGACCCACTGCCTACCATATTTAATAAATCAATAAGAACATAAGAACAAAGGTAACTGCAGAAGGCCTATTGGCCCATACGAGGCAACTCCTATTCTATAACCACCCAATCCCACTCATATACTTGTCCAACCCGCGCTTGAAACAATCGAGGGACACCACCTCCACCACGTTACGCGGCAATTGGTTCCACAAATCAACAACCCTGTTACTGAACCAGTATTTACCCAAGTCTTTCCTAAATCTAAACTTATCCAATTTATACCCATTGTTTCGTGTTCTGTCTTGTGTTGATATTTTTAATACCCTATTAATATCCCCCCTGTTATGTCCATTCATCCACTTGTAAACCTCTATCATGTCACCCCTAACTCTTCGCCTTTCCAGTGAATGCAACTTAAGCTTTGTTAATCTTTCTTCATATGAAAGATTTCTAATTTGGGGAATTAACTTAGTCATCCTACGTTGGACACGTTCAAGTGAATTTATATCCATTCTGTAATACGGCGACCAAAACTGAACTGCATAATCTAAACGGGGCCTAACCAGAGCAAGATATAGCTTAAGAACCACACCAGGTGTCTTGTTATTAATGCTTCGATTAATAAATCCCAGTGTCCTATTCGCCTTATTACGAACATTCATGCATTGATCCTTTTGTTTTAAATTCTTACTAATCATAACTCCCAGATCCTTTTCGCAATCTCAACACCATCTAGCTCGTATCTTGTAACTCTATCATCATTATCTAGCCTCAGAACTTTACATTTATCAGCATTAAACTGCATTTGCCAATCATTTGACCATTTCAAAACCCTATCTAGATCAACTTGAAGTGATAGTGAGTCCTCCTCCGAATTAATTTCCCTACCGATTTTCGTATCATCGGCAAATTTGCAAATGTTGCTACTCAAACCTGAATCTAAATCATTTATATATATTATAAACAACAGAGGTCCCAGGACAGAGCCCTGAGGTACTCCACTAAACAACATTATCCCACTCTGACTTAACCCCATTTATACTAACTCTCTGTTTCCTTTGGAATAGCCATGCCCTAATCCAAGTTAACATAGCACCCCCAATACCATGAGCTTCTATTTTTTTAATTAGTCTTTCATGTGGCACTGTATCAAAAGCTTTGCTAAAGTCAAGGTACACAACATCACAATCCTTACCACTATCAACTGCGTCAACTATGCTGGAATAAAAAGTTAGCAAATTTGTTAAACATGAACGGCCATTTGTAAAACCATGTTGCGACTCATTTATTAATTTATGTTTTTCAAGATGGAGACGAATTGTATTTGCAATTATTGATTCAAGTAACTTTCCCACAATAGACGTTAGGCTAATTGGCTGATAGTTTGACGCAAGTGATCTATCTCCTTTCTTAAAAATTGGTACCACATTAGCTACCTTCCATGACTCTGGCACTATTGATTTATTAAATATGGTAGACAGTGGCTCGGAAAGCTCCTATTTGCATTCTTTAAGCACCCTGGCAAACACTTCATCCGGCCCTGGGGATTTTTTTGGTTTTAGTTTTCTAATTGTTTAATTACATCCTCCCTGGTAACTGCTAAACTAGTCAACCTGTCCTCATTCCCACCCACATAGACTTGTTCGGCTGAAGGCATATTGTTAAGTTCTTCTTTAGTAAATACAGATATAAAATATTTGTTAAAAATACTACTCATCTCCTTGTCATTATCCGTTATTTGACCTGTCTCAGATTTTAATGGACCTATCCTTTCCCTAGTCTTAATTCGATATAACTGAAAAAACCCTTTAGAATTTGACTTTGCTTGCTCTGCTATGCGAACTTCATAGTTTCTTTTTGCTTTCCTAATCTCTTTTTTAACATTTCTAACCAGTTGTATGAATTCCTGTTCTAACATGACTTCCCCATTCTTAATCCTTTTGTACCAAGCTCTCTTTTTACCTAAAAGGTTCTTTAAATTATTTGTTATCCACTTTGGGTCATTAGTATTCGACCTATTCAATTTGTATGGTATACTACGTTCCTGTGCTTTGTTTAGAATATTCTTAAATAAGTTATATATTAAATCCACATCGAAATCCCCTTTTACGTCACCTATCGCTGGGTTCATGTCTCGCTCTAAGACCGGCCCACACCCCATACCCAAGACTTTCCAATCTATTTGACCCAAAAAATTTCTTAGGCTATTAAAATCAGCTTTTCGAAAATCTGGCACTTTAACAGAATTTTCTCCTACAGGTCTATTCCATTCTATGCTAAATCTGATTACTTTGTGATCACTGTTCCCTAGCTCACTCCCTATTTCGATGTCATTAATTTGTGTTTCCCTGTTAGTTAACACTAAATCTAAAATATTATTTTCCCGCGTTGGTTCCTTAATGTGTTGCGTAAGAAAGCAATCGTCAATTAATTCTAGAAAATCTTCTGCTTCACTATTCCCTGTTTTGTTCACCCAGTTTATTCCACTAAAATTAAAGTCACCCATGACATAAATACTGTTAGATCTAGATGATCTAGATATTTCATTCCATAGATGCTTTGCTTCCATTCTGTCTAAATTTGGTGGCCTATATATAACTCCTATTATAATATTATTTGCTTTTTCGTTTAATTCTATCCAAATAGTTTCTGTGTGTGGCTTAGTTTTGATTCCCTCTTTGAGACTACATTTCAAATTGTCCCTAACATATATGGCTACTCCTCCTCCTCGTCTAATATATCTATCTGTGTGAAATAGTTTAAATCCATTTATCTGATATTCAGCCAATAGTTCTCTATTTTCTACGTTCATCCACGTTTCGGTAAGTGCAATAATATCTATTTTTTCTGTGCAGACAAGAGCATTTAATTCATTAATTTTATTTCTTAGACTTCTACTGTTAGTGTAATATATCCTAAGTGAATTGTTATTTTGAGGCCCTTTTCTTTCCCTGATCATTTTGCCAATTCTTTTCTCCCACGAACACATAATTTTATTACCTCCTTCCTCCAAATCAATTCCCATACCACTATCTACTAACAGTTTAAACCCAAACAAACACCTCTAACCACTGGTTCCAACGAGTTAGGCAGAGTGCCAGAGTTATGGAAAGTTGCTAATGTGACACCAATTTTTAAGAAAGGAGATAGATCTCTTGCGTCAAACTATCGACCAATTAGCCTAAAGTCTATTGTGGGAAAGTTACTTGAATCGATAATTGCAAATAAAATTCGTCTTCATCTTGAAAAACACAAATTAATAAATGAGTCGCAACATGATTTTACAAATGGTTGTTCATGTTTAACAAATTTGCTATCTTTTTATTCAAGCATAGTTGAGGCAGTTGATAGTGGTAAGGATTGTGATGTCGTGTACCTTGACTTTAGCAAAGCTTTTGATATGGTGCCACATGAAAGACTGATTAAAAAAATAGAGGCTCATGGTATTGGAGGTGCTATATTAAGTTGGATTAGGGCATGGCTATTCCAAAGGAAACAGAGTTAGTATAAATGGGGTTAAGTCAGGGTGGGAAAATGTTGTAAGTGGAGTGCCTCAGGGCTCTGTCCTGGGCCCTCTGTTGTTTATAATATATATCAATGATTTAGATTCAGGTTTGAGTAGCAACATTTGCAAATTTGCCGATGATACAAAAATCCGCAGGGAAATTAGCACGGAAGAAGACTCACTATCTTCAAGTATATATAACTATATAACTTCAAGTTGATCTAAATAGGGTTTTGAAATGGTCAAAGGATTGGCAGATGCAGTTTAATGCTGATAAATGTAAAGTTTTGAGGCTAGGTAATGATGATAGAGTTACAAGATACGAGCTAGATGGTGTTGAGATTGCGAAGTCGAATTGCGAAAGGGATCTGGGAGTTATGATAAGTAAGAATTTAAAACAAAAGGATCAGTGCATGAATGTTCGTAATAAGGCAAATAGGACACTGGGAATTATTAATTGAAGCGTTAGTAACAAGACACCTGGTGTTGTTCTTCAGCTATATCTTGCTCTGGTGAGGCCCCATTTAGATTATGCAGTTCAGTTTTGGTCGCCATACTATAGAATGGATATAAATTCACTTGAACGTATCCAGCGTAGGATGACTAAGTTAATTCCCCAAATTAGAAATCTTTCATATATAGAAAGATTAACAAAGCTAAAAATTGCATTCACTGGAAAGGCGAAGAGTTAGGGGTGACATGATAGAGGTTTACAAGTGGATGAATGGACATAACAAAGGGAATATTAATAGGGTATTAAAAGTATCAACACAAGACATAACACGAAACAATGGGTATAAATTAGATAAGTTTAGATTTAGGAAAGACTTGGGTAAATACTGGTTCGGTAACAGGGTTGTTGATGTGTGGAACCAATTACCACGTAACGTGGTGGAGTTTTGGTCCCTCGATTGTCTCAAACTTGGGTTGGACATGTATATGAGTGGGATTGGGTGGTTATAAATAGTACCTGCCTCGTAAGGGCCAAAAGGCCTTCTGCAGTTACCTTGTTCTTATGGTATTAAAAGTATGAACACAAAAGAGAACACGAAACAATGGGTATAAATTGGATAAGTGTAGATTTAGGAAAGATTTTAGAAAGGGTAAATACACCATCACCATCCTACACCACCGTCACCACCACACAAAACCATCACCCTCACACACAACTGTCACCACCACACACAACCGTCACCATCACACACACAGATTAAGAAAGTAATTAGAAACAGAGCAATGCACAGTGACCACAACACAGCAGTTGCAACATCAGGATCTGCGGGTTGGTACAAGAATTCAATCAACTACAAACCACTTAGTTTGATGAAATGGAACAGTAGAGCAACAGAAGTGCATTTACAACGCATCAGGCTTGGATACCCATGTTCATGGGAAATAGGGTTACAGGTTCCGGAAGATGAGAGGAAATGTCAACACTGTGGAGAAATGCCCGACAGACCACTGGAACATTATCTAACACAGTGCACAGTTACAAACCCATTAAGATTTCAACTTAGATTCAAGAGAGCAGAATAAGTTGTTAAACACATGGGGCAAAATCTTACTGAAGCGACCATACGAGTCATAAATACTCATACTCCGCCCAAGTAAAACAGAAACAAGCTTAGGGCCCGCGCAGGAATATCCCTGCAAAAAAAAAAAAAAAAACATCACACACCACCTTCACCACCGTCACCTCCATACAACACCATCACCACCACACACCACCGTCACCATCCTACACCACCGTCACCATCCTACACCACCCTCACACACCACCGTCACCATCACACACCACCGTCACCACCTATTAAGCTACATGTGTTTTACGATGCCTTAGGAAAGGCTATACTGTAGAATATTTAGTGTCAGCTGAACAGGCAAATCTGCTCACCTCAAAAGCTAGGGTGTCGCTGTTGAAGACAACCAGAGTTAACTGTCTCACCTTACAACTAGAGTTAAATAGAGTTATTCAACTAAGCAAGTTGTGCACTTAAACTTTGAAGGAAGGTTCGGAGTTCAAGTGACTTGTTGCAGAGCAATGCTGTTGCTGTCGTTGTTTAAGACTCAGCTACTCGAAACAATTAAATTCTAAGCAGCACAGGCTTTGGTGATCTCGTTGTACTTACCTGGCAATGATGGTCAGGGAGGCAATGCTATGGCAAATAATGACTAAAGACTGACTTTTTGGGTAAATTAGGGTTGACATCTACACATAGGTACTTGAATTAGTTTTCATCATTAATGTCTAAGAAATTAGTTGGGGCTAGGTACAGACTGATATAGACCTAATGTGACTGTCTGTCCCCACACACAATGAATTTCCTAAAAATTCTAATGCTTGTAAGAAGTATAATAATCTAGAGAACTCATGTAAATTATGTATAAGTCACAATGACATTATCAACAAGCTTCTCCGAAGAACAAACTGCAGTATCTTCGTGAGGGTAAGTAGCACTCCAGGTTGCAATTATTTTACCATCTTGTGGCGCAGTCGAGTAAGGCGCGTCTGGGATCTTTCCGGACGTAGAAATGACGTAGAATTGGATTTGTTAACTGTATATAGTTTAAACTATGTCACGATATTGTGATTTCTTTGTGTATTGTTATTGTACGTTTTGTCCATGGTATTTGTGCTCTATATTAAACTTCGTCTTGAGGCAAAGCCCACTGCCTCAGAATATATTGATACTATATCCTTAGATCATTTACCATATCGTTAAAATCTAGTGGATATCTTGATCGTCCCCTTAAACCGTCCCCACAGGTGCTGTTGACAATGGGTGATGGCTTACATTTTAAGTGGAGAGTTTGTATAAATAAGTGGGTCTTCAGCCCGTCTTATTTGCCTTACTTCTTGCGTTGAAATGTCTATAAGAATCCAAACTTAATGTATTAATTGTAGGTGATTCTCCGAGCATCTCTAATTGTGCTCTTTTAATGAAGCTAAACAAAAATACCCAAAAATTATTAATGGTGATAACAGAGTCTATTTCATGTGGATTCCATTTCATGTCGTTCTCAGAATGCAAGAATGGAGACCATTCTTAGAAAGAGACTACAAGACGACTTGGACAAACTTGAGGAATATTCCAGAAAATGGCTTAACGTGATACTGTTGGTATCAAATAGAAATAGTTTTTAAAGTTTGTATCTTAATAGATTTGAACCTTATATTATTTAACATCAACAAATTAGATTTCGAATGTTAAAACCAATTTCATCTAATTAAAGGATTTATCCTTTAATGTTAAAAATTGTTCAAACTGAAATAAATATATAACACTGTACGGTACAGTTGTGTTTGCCTGCCACAGCCTTGAGAGCACGGAGCCTCTCTCTACATTGGCGACCCAGTCTGGCTAAAACATTGCGGTACAGTAGAACCTCAAGCCCAGGTATTTGTATCTGCTTACATAGTCGAGCAGAGAGCCATCATTCAACTGCATTTTGCGAACGGCCCCACCCCATCTGGGTGGGTGGTGGTTCAGGATCTTTGTTTTCTCTACTGAGATGACTAAGCATAGTTCCTGACATGTGTACAATACAGAGTTCAGAACACTTTGGGTGTTGGTATACCCATTGGTGTGGATCAGTATATCATCTACATAGCTAATGATGTGTTCGCTGGACCTTCTAGTTACTAAGTTTAAAAGTGCATTGATTAACACATTGAACAGAGTACGACTGAGGACACCTCACTGTGGAGTGCCAAGTTCAAAATTTCTCGTTACACGCCTATGCCCTTGGAACAGTACAGATGACTTCCTGTTGGATAGATAGCCTCTGATCCATCGTAGAAGCCATCCTCCAAAATTCATTTTAGCAAGTTCTCTCAGAATGACGTGTGGGTTAGCAATGTCAAAGGCTGACTAAAGATCTAGGAAAGTGGTATATGACCTATCAGTATGCAGGTTTGAGGAATGTGGTAATACAGTGATGTACACTCTTTCCATGCGTAAAGATATATATCTGGGGAGACAACATATTATTAATTTTGTAAAGGAGACGGTTGAGAACCATCCTCTCAAGACACTTATAGAGACAACTAGTGAGGGAGATTGGGCGAAAAGCACTCGGCTGCTGAGGTTTAGGAATGGGAATAATAACACTGTTGGTCCATGACTTAGGAAGCTCCCCAGTTACATAGCTCATATTATACAATTGAAGCAAGGGATTCCCTGGAACTAGCAGAAGCATATGCAGTATGCCGTAAGTAACTCCATCCTCCCCGGATGATGTAGCTTTGCCTTTATGTAGAGCAGAATCTAGTTCGTATTCAGTAAAAAGCATGTCACAGTCATCCTCTTAATGACGCATTAAGTCAAGGAGCCTTGCCCTATCAGTATATCTATTATTTAATTCATTCTGTGAGGGTAGAGGAAGACTGTCAAAGCTGGAAGTCGTGGCCCAAGCATCAACAAGCTCATTTGCTCTGTGCAGAGGATAAGGGTACGAGATCTCTGCAGCATTTTTCCCTTTGATCTTGTTGATATCCTTCCATGCCCGACTTAGTGGCATGGGCGTGTGAGAATTGAGACCACGGACAAAAGTTTCCCAGTCTGTCTGCCTCAGCTCCACCATACGTTCCCTGGCCTCTGCCAGAGCCACTTGAAAGAGCCGAAGCATTTCAGCAGTGCAGGTCCTTCTATAAGCTAGTCCAATTCTTCTGGAAGTGCGTTTTAGTGCATGCAATTTAGAATCATTATAATAAGCATAAGTGCTATAACCAGTGTAATTTGGGTTATGTGGCCTGGACGATGGATCAAGTGATTCTGTAAACTGCTCGATAGTACCTGTGAGCTCATTGTTAAAATCTTCAACTGATGAAGGCTCAGATGAACTGCACCAATCTGACACATGAGCAACAAGATTGTCTCGTTGATCGATGGACACAGCCAGTCTCTTCCGCTTGAACATTCCGCCGCGGAGGATAGAGCTTCCAATGCTTATAGTGGCAAATATGCCCAGATGATCAGACGCCATATCTGGCACTATTGACGAGGCGCACACGGTGTGGGAGACGTTGACACCGAGACATAGATCAAGAATACCCCCGTAGATATTCGTCGGTTCAAGGTCACCCACAATCTGTGCATCATCGTGACTACCTAATAGTGACAACAGTTGGTTGCCGTTACGATTACTGAACTGCGAATTACCAATATTCCTATGCCTAGCGTTATAATCACCTATAATGATGGTAGGCTCAGTCTGAATACAGATAGGAAGGTCAGCATAATTAAAGTTACAAGGAGTTGATTATTTAGTACATAGTTGTTTTTCTCTTAAATTGGATGATAGAGGGGGAGTCTTTAACGTGATTGGGAATACATACATACACACATACATACATACATACATACATACATACATACATACATACATACATACATACATACATACATACATACATACATACATACATACATACATGCATACATACATGCATACATACATGCATACATACATGCATACATACATGCATACATACATACATGCATACATACATACACTGTTGTAATCCACAAGTTAGTAGGAATTATTAGCTAGAGGATCATTACTACAACACTTAACGAATGATGATTGGAAGTACATGTTAAGTAGACAGACTATGGATCACATATCTAAGAAAGGTCAATGGATTAAGACCGAAGCTGTTTAGCCAAATTAATAATTCCTGGAAAGAGGAATTATTCTTCGTCAGGCTTCTAGGATCAAGGTTACCGCTCTAGGGATAAGGTTAATCGGATTATACCTTCCTTGAGAGGCGGGGTGAAATGTTTGAGGCCATGGCTGACTGGAGTCAGTCTTGTTGTGGGAGTTGAACTGGCAAGTCCTCCGAGGTCTCCGTTTGTGGCAGCAGCGAAGTGTAGCAGACAGCTATGCGAGAGCCTGTTGTGATCTTAGTGACCAAGTTAAGTCTGCAGTATGTGAGTATTGAATGTAAGACTAACCGGGTGTGGAGCGTTGTAGTAATCATTCCGTATTAGGGAATTAGGCGGAAGTTACG
This sequence comes from Procambarus clarkii, assembly GCF_040958095.1. Taxonomy (NCBI): domain Eukaryota; kingdom Metazoa; phylum Arthropoda; class Malacostraca; order Decapoda; family Cambaridae; genus Procambarus; species Procambarus clarkii. Next base: position 38,461,808 of record NC_091162.1, on the reverse strand, counting down.
AGTGTGGGTGGTGATCGCGGAGGTCAAGTGGTCTATGGGTATTGGAAGTGTATTGACCTAATAGAGTATGTTAATATGTATTTATTTGTCACAGTCTATTCTTTGTAATTAAATGACAAAACTCGACGGCCTTTAAATACCTTCCATATGTTCATTCATTGTGTTCCAGTACAACCGAGTGGTACGCCTCAAGGGTCTGGTGTGTGTAGGAGTACACGGTGGTAGTAACGGTTGCTGAGGCAAGGTGTTATGTGTTGGGTAATCGCTGTGTTCGGAATGAACCGGGGTTCAGCGTCACAACAACACGTCCAGTCAGCTATTTCGGGACAAAATCCAATACAGTTTATATTGGTGAGACGCCACTGTGATGAGGAGTTTAAATATCACTGGAACTGTAGGTTAATGTGTGACATAGGTGAGATTAGATGAAGCATCTACAAGCATCAGCTGATGGAGTGTTGTGGAGGCTGGCGGTACTATGCCCAGATGTTGGAGGGTGGATTTGACCCCTCCCTCCCTCCCTCCCCCCCACATTGACCGCAGAACGTCTAAGGTTACTTTCCACTCTCGCTTACCAAGGGTATAACCCCTCCCCCCCCCCCCGCAACACACACACATGCATCAGATTCTTAACTTACAATATTTATGATTTACCAATTTATGTTACTACACTGACTCTCAATTTCACAATATTGTATAAACTTTGATGAATCGCTCGTCTATGGGTCATCCAATAATGTTAGCAGACTTCTAGATGTTACCACTGCTAGGTTTAGGCTCAGCTACAAGTACCTCTGGGAATTTGTAACATCTGATGAAGTAGATTTGACTATATGTAAACTCTGTCAGCAGAGCTATTCGCATACCTTGCGTCATTATATAATGAAATGTGAAAAAATCGCGGAATTTAAAGATAACAACATTAATAGTGTCCATGAAATGTGTATAAGTACTTCATTCATAATGATGTGCTGCCCAAAATCTTAGCGAAGTATCCAAAATTTGCTTACTGTAGGTAATGCATGCACATGACTGTAAAGCTGCCGCCCAGTTGGGTGGGTGTGGAACACATGACTGTAAAGCTGCCGCCCAGTTGGGTAAGTATGCAGCACATGACTGTAAAGCTGCCGCCCAGTTGGGTAAGTGTGCAGCACATCACAGTAAACCTGCCGCCCAGTTGGGTGGGTGTGGAGCAAGACTAGTAACTTTGCGACTCCTCATAGATGTAAAGTGCCTTGTACAGTGACTGTTGTGAGCCTCTTGTTGAATCACTTGTGACACAAAAGATTACTGATGTGTGTATTTGTGTGGGTGATTAAATATGCATGTGTATGTATATGTGTATACGTATGTATATATACATGTATGCATAAGTATGTGTGCATTAATAATTTTGTAACTAGCGTCAAAAGATTGTTATTTGCTTAGCTAAACGAACTAGAGGGTTCAGTTCCTGAACCGATTATGTGCCTCTGTAATCCTTTACACCACCGCCCACGAGATGGGTATTATGGGGTGCATAATAAAGAAAGAAAATGAATGGACCGAACCCCACAGTTCATTTAGCTAAGCAAGTTACAATCTTGATGAGTTAGTTACAAAATTCACTATAAGTCGTCAAATCATAAATGGGTTCGAGATCGACCACAAGTAGTGCATTACATAATTTATCAGTATTGTGCAGCCTGTGATCCCCGCCTGGCTGGATACTGATACCTAGGTAGTTTTCATGTGTCCGGACACCGGCGATAAGGTGGTATTATTTATTTAACTTAAGATATATATATTTTTAAATGTTGTCACATTAACAGCTACATGTTCCTTTCTTCTGACATATAGATTTTTAAGATTAATTAAAATATATGGAAACTAATTATACAATTTATTGGCTGGTGTGCAGGGCTTCACACTCTCAGAGCTAGCCATCAAGTAACTATCAAAACGCATATATCTTCGTTTTCACTTCAGATATATATATCACAAAGGATTTTAAATGTAGCCTATATTTCTACCTTTCTGATGACATAAATACTTTCGTTAATTACAATATCTAGATCAAACTAACATTGATTTTCAAAAGATTGTATATTTTCCATCAATGGAAAGCATCAGCCAAGAAGCCTTCTTTAAAATATGAATATCTTTCCTCACCCAATAAGATCTAATCTCTGAATAAAACGCAAAAAACGACTTGATTGTAACCTATCCACCGCTGCCCATTGGATGAGGGAGAGGGGGTTATGTGTAGGATAAACATATCAATTGTGACACTAGCCCTCCATATAAGTCAGTTGCTGAAATTATAAACTGTACTTGTGGTCGGTCTCGAACCCATTGTTGATGTGACAATGTGCATTGACTTTTGTAACTAGCTTATCAAGATTATAACTTGCTTGGCTATATGAATTGTGGGGCTCAGTCCCTGAGCCCATTATGTGCCTCTGTAACACTCCACTATCGCCCATAGAATGGGTATGGGGTGCATTATAAATAAAATGAACTAAACTAAGCTCTACCTTTTTGATAACATATACAATCATAAGCTTTATTTGTGAATCTCAATTAATTAAACAATATATCACAGCCTGTAGGGTTTGGTGAGATGAGCGAAGAGACATGGGAGATTTTACATACGTACATGGTAGTTTAAGTAGCGAAGGCATGTCAACGAATAACGAGTTTATATAACAAAACTATTGTCCTATGAAGTCGATTTAACTTCCAAACATATATTTTTTAATAAATGTTAAATGTTTTCTGGCTAGTTATGTTAGATTTTATTAAAAATACGTATTATACTTGTTAACATTATATTTTAAATTTGTGATAATTTGTGCAGAGAAGTGCGACAACTGGATATGCCAACAAACACTTTCCAAACAACGATATATCTTGGATAAGTCGCTCCACAACATTGACGCTTGGACCATCGACTTCCTTTGATGCTACTTATTTCATAATGAAATTATATTAGTTTGGAGTAAATATATGTTTTCTCATGTTCTGCATTCAGCACCCACATTATAGTGAGTAAATATACCATATTACTTCATTACTTAAATAATGCTAGGAGGGTTTGAGTAGCTTTGGGTCTTTAGTGGACAGAATCTCCAATAGATGGGGCGAGAGTCGCCCCATCTCTCTCGCCCGAGCAAGAGTCGAAACTTAATTTAAAATTGATGTATCTTTGTCCTCGAACATGATATATTTCATTTGGTGCAATCATAATAATGTTCATATCTCGGTCTTTCTGGAGGTATATAAGATTTTAGGCTTTATTAGCGTATCTTTGTTAATTATACAATATATCGGCAAGTGCGTAGGCGTCTGCACTCCATGCCCGACAAGCTACTGAGAGCTACTATAAAAACATATGTATCTTCACTTGAGCTATAAATATGTCAATTGTAATGTATTTAAAATGAAGCTCTTATTTCTATCTTGCTTAAGACATATAAAACATTTGTGTTTATTAACGAATTTACGTGAAATAAACATTGATCTGAGAGAGAGTTGCTCTGTTGTTCAGTCTGTATGGGGTGGGAGCTCCGTAATTTTTAAAATACGTGTATCTTCATTAAAACTTTAAATATGTCTATGGTAAAGTGTTTAAAGTGAAGATTATATGTCTGCCTTTCTTGAGACATATAAAACATATATGTTTATTAACGAATTCACGTGAAATAAACATTGTTCTGAGAGAGAGTTGCTCGGTCGATCGATCTGTCCGGGATCGGAGCTCGGCTATTATAAAAGTACATGTATCTTCGCTTTAAATTTAAATATGCCCATGGTAAGGTATTTAGAATGAAGCTTATATTTCTATCTTTCTTGTGACATATAAAACTCTTACGTTTATTAAGGAATCTGCGTGAAATAGGCATGGTTCTGAGATGAATGATGCGGTTTTCGAGCTCGACGAGCGATGAAAACTGCCCCTTTTAAAGAACTACAAATATATTCGGTTTTACTTAAAATATTTGTCTGGTAGAGGTTTTACAGATAGATCGCGTTTTTGTCTCGCGATCCTACTACTAATAAATAAACTGACTAATAAATAATTTTGGTTTAATAAGTCATCAAGATGTTTTCAACAATATTCTTTCGGCGTTCGTCTTTTCCAACATAGGCGACCCTTTTGGAAACGCGATACTTGGGTTAACCCATCCCATAGTTGGGTCTGTTTCCATTATGGTTCGGAACATACCCATCCTCCCCTGTATTAACCCTGAGAGTAACCCATGTACACAAATGTGGTGATCTCACAGATGTTAACAACTACAGACCTATATCAATCTTGCCTGACTTGTCAAAAAATTTTGAAAAACTAATCTACAAGCAGCTTTACTCTTATCTAGCCAAACACAATATACTTAGCTCTTGCCAATATGGCTTCAGACCCCCAAAAAGCACTAACGATGCACTGATTAGTATGATTAACTTGATTCATGCATGTCTTGATAAAAATGAGTTCCCTGTTGGGTTATTTGTGGACCTGCATAAGGCTTTTGACACTGACAACCACCAAAACATTCTTCTTAAATTACATCATTATGGAGTCAGAGGTCACTCCCTGCAATACCTAAAATCCTACCTTACTGACAGGCTCCAGTATGTTTCTGTAAATAATTCAATTTCTCCCACCCTACCCATCAACATTGGTGTTCCTCAGGGCAGCATACTTGGCGCTCTCCTCTTTCTCATCTACATTAATGACCTTCCAAATGCCTCCCAACACCTCAAACCAATTCTATTTGCTGACGACACAACCTTCACTTACTCTAGTCCTGACCCCCTTGCTCTAAATGCCACAGTAAATACTGAGCTAAATAAAGTCCATCTTTGGCTAACTGCCAACAAACTCACCCTTAACATTGACAAAACTTTCTATATTCTGTTTGGCAATAAATCCTCTAATCAAATAAATCTCAAAATAAACAATACCCAAATTTGTAACAAATTAGATGGCAAATTCCTTGGCATTCTCATTGACCACAAGCTGAATTTCCAGGGACACATTCTAAATATATAAAAAAAAGTTTCAAAAACTGTTGGCATTCTTTCTAAGATCAGATATTATGTACCCCGCTCTGCTCTGGTAACTCTCTATTACTCCCTCATCTATCCATATCTCAACTATGGTATTTGTGCTTGGGGTTCTACTACCCAAAATCATTTACGTCCTCTAATTATTCAACACAAAGCTGCTATTAGGACAATATCCAACTCTTTCCCCAAACATCAGTCGGTACCCCTACTCAAATCTCTGAATATGTTAGATTTTAAGTCACTGCACATTCTCTCATGTGTATTATACATATGTAAAACGCTGAACTGTAATGCCAATCCTGACCTCAAAAGCTTCATAGAAGGTTGTAACAGAACCCATGAGCCCCACACCAGAAATAAATACAGTTTTGATATTCCTAGAGTACGACTTAATCAAACTAGAAATGCTCTTCAAATCAAGGGACCCAAAATGTGGAATAACCTTCCCAACCATGTTAAAGACTGTACCTCTCTCAACCAGTTTAAGATAAAAACGAAGCCCTACCTAATAAATTCCCTGTAACCTACCTTACCCCTCTATTGTCAACCAATGTCTGTTTTTTTAAATGACGCTTTTTGTCGACCGAATTGTATTTGTGCTGCTTTTTCAGCCATGTTTACCCCTTCTTATCTCTTTTTTTTATTTGTTCTCAACTCATTTTATTCTTTATGCTCAATTAGTATTAAGCTTTATATATAGTCATTTAAGTTTTTCATGCCCGAAACGCTTTGCGTAATAGTGGCTTTAGGCATTGTATGTACTAGCCCTATCTATAAATCCATCACTCTTTGTAAAATCTCTTGTATGTATGTACCTTACCTAAATAAACATTTGATTTGATGCTATAGTTGGTATAGTAGACACCATACCATCCTGTTTGCAGTAGTTTACCCCATACACATTCCAACGTAACATCGTTTTCTGTTAGCGTTCCTACAAAACATTCTTTAAGTATTGTTAAAGCACAAACTATGCTATATAATATTGATTGGTGAAGCACTGTTATTCTACGTAATAATTTATAGTGCTAATTATAATTTACTAAGAACAACTAATATTTCTCAAAACAAAACTACGAGCCTTCAATAGGATGTAGCTCATCTGTAATATTCTAAGAGCATGGACAATAGAAGGTAAATTTCACAACCCATGTGTGACCTGAAAACTACAATTTTCATTATAATTGAACCAATCACGACTATTCTGCTATCTACGTTGATGGACGGGTACTGTGAGACGTAAACTGGTACGTGAGGAAGAGTTTGGGCCTTGGTAAAAAAGGTAACTGGGAATATATCACATATGTACTAATTCACATTCAACAAATTGACTAAAGTATTAAGTCATATATGTGCTGTCTTGTGTGAGAAGGGGTTGCATATTTTGCCCAAAGTCCCCCTGGAGTTTTCAAAATATTTGAAATGTCAAAAATTTGACTCCTGAGCGTGATTTTTGAGCCAAATTCTGACTCTCTGCACCTATTTCCATTTTCAAATTACTATTTTTATACCGAAAATAGGTCAATTACTGTAATCGGCGATGGGTCATATTCTGCTTCCCCCCCTGCAGTTTTCAAAATATCTGAAATGTCGGAAATTTGACTCTCGAGCGTGATTTTTTAGCCGAATTCTGATTCTCTGCACCTATTTTCACTTTTAAATTACGAATTTTTATACCGAAAATATGCTAAATACTGAAAACAGCAGAGGAAATATTTTGCCCACACCCCCCTGCAGTTTTCAAAATATCTGAAATGTCGGAAATTTGACTCCTGAGCGTGATTTTTGAGCCAAATGCTGACTCTTTGCCCCTTTTTCATTTTCATATTACGAATTTTTCTTACTGAAAATATGCCAATTACTGAAAACGGCGATGGGTCATAGTTTGCCCAAACCACCCTGCAGTTTTCAAAATATCTCAAAAGTCGGAAATTTAACTCCTGAGCGTGTTTTTTGAGCCGAATTCTGACTCTCTGCACCTATTTTCATTTTCATATAACGACTTTTTAAACCGAAAATATGCCAATTACTGAAAACGGCGATGGGTCATATTTTGCCCAAACCCCCCTGTAAAATTCAAAATATATGAAATGTCGGAAATTTGTTTCCTGAGCGTGATTTTTGAGCCGAATTCTAACTCTCTGCACCTATTTTCATTTTCAAACTTCGACTTTTTATACCAGAATAATGCCATTTACTGAAAACTGCGATGGGTCATATTTTGCCCAAACTCCCCCTGGAGTTTTCAAAATATTTGAAATGTCGAAAATTTGACTCCTGAGCGTGATTTTTGAGCAAAATTCTGACTCTCTGCACCTATTTTCATTTTCAAATTACGACTTTTATACCGAAAATAGGTCAGTTACTGTAATCGGCGATGGGTCATATTACGCAGTTTTCAAAATATCTGAAATGTCGGAAATTTGACTCTTGAGCGTGATTTTTTAGCAGAATTCGGACTCTCTGCACCTATTTTCATTTTCAAATTACGACTTTTTATACAGAAAATATGCTAAATACTGAAAACAGTGGAGGTAATATTTTGCCCACACCCCCCTGCAATTTTTAAAATATCTGAAATGTCGGAAATTTAACTCGTGAGCGTGATTTTTGAGCCAAATGCTGACTCTCTGCCCCTTTTTCATTTTCATAATACGCTTTTTTTAACGAAAATATGCCAATTACTGAAAACGGCGATGGTTCATATTTTGCCCAAACCCTCTTTCAGTTGTAGAAATATCTCAAAGGTCGGAAATTTAACTCCTGAGCGTGTTTTCTGAGCCAAATTCTGACTCTCTGCACCTATTTTCATTTTCAAATTGTGAATTTTTGTACCGAAAATATGCTAATTACTGCATGAATAAATCAAACCCCAAATGTCTCAACTGTGGGAATCCCCACCGCACACTGGCATCAATATGTCCCATTAGGAAGGACATCCTAAAACAAAAAAGGGCCGATGCCTTAGCAAAACAGACAGCAATGGCCAATAATATTTATGCAGGCATAACTACCACCAATGCTTGGTCAAACAAGGTATCACATAATCCAGCAAACACTACCCCACACACTCCAACAAACATGACCTCACAAGTAAATGGGGACCCACCCACAAAGATCCCGAGCAGTATGATCTTTGCTCATTTAGAAAACATAGCAAACCCAGGGTCATTTAGATCTGTAATTAAAGAAATGTACAAGAGGAATAGTCTCCCATTGATGGAATTTCCAGACACTCCCTCCAACACTAACATCATAAAAGCCCTGGTGGACAGCAATGTAGCCAGCACTACCCCAACTGTGACTGACTCCCAACAAGTGCCAACACCCACGACCCCAGCAACCACCAACAAGCCAGAGGAAGATGATACAACACCAGCAACTACCACTCAGGACCCCCGGAGAGGGACCACACATAAACAACAACACATACAAGTACTACAGGACCAGGGACTCGCAACGGCTCTCACTGCTTCCCGCACACCCACACAAAATGTTGCACAAGCCTCAGTAGAGGCCCCAAACACAATCAATTTCTTCTCAAGAAAAACAACCCAAACGGTTACCCTCAAGACCCCCCGAGAGCAAATAAAAACTCAGCACATAAAATTCCAACACAACATTCCCGATGTCACTACGAGTGACGTGTACGACCAGATAATGTCATATACTTTTAACCAAAACCAAAACCCCATAACCATTCAACAGATAAGCGGCGAGGACTTTAACGCAATGCGCAATAGTTATGGACCTATCCCAAACAATTCACAAGGTGGAAGAGACCCATCAGATTCAACATAGCCATCCAGTCATAACAATAATTCAACACAATGTTCTATGCTGGACTCCGCACAGAGCATTGGAACTCAGCAACTTGTACAGAGAAATAGACCCTGATACAATACTCATTAACAGCCATGGAAAAAAGAATGGTGAGAAGATCAAGATCTTCAATTACAAAATTTACCAGGTCAACAGAGCTGACCAGGCCAACGATGGAGCGGCAATTGCCGTAAAAAGAAATATTCCACACAAAATTCTAGATAACTTCCAGGAAAACTTCCTGGCAATTGAACTCCAAACTACGAAAGGTATAATCTTCATAGGAACATGCTACCAACCACCAAGACGTCCTTACCTTCCCCTTGCCGACATCATGAAACCTACCAGAAGGAACAGACATGCCTACTTTCTGGGTGATCTGAACGCCAAGCACAGAACACTGGGACATGGAAGGAACAACCAAGCAGGAGAAGCCATCCACAATATGATAAGGAACGGAAATCTAATCCACCTGGGCCCAGACTTCCCAACTTACGTCAGACAAGGCCACAGTGGTAAACCAGACAAAATTCTGTCAAACAACCACCGCTTCCTAAACACCCGCATAGAAAGGGTGTTTAGGAAGACGCCTCAGGAAATAAACTCTATGAGGAGGAGAGAGAACAAGAGCAGGAATTCAGGAAGTTCTGGGAAAAAATATTCAGGATAAACCCGGAAGAAAATTTAAATTTTTGCACAATTAATGAAAGGGAAATTACAACTCAAGTCGATAACAGAGCAGCAGCACTACCCCCGACGCAAACAATAGACCTTAACAACATACGCGATGACTGCCACCTTATGAAACACATAACCATTGCAGAGGTCCATAAAACAATTATGGGTTTCAAGAACAAGGCGGCGGGCAACAGCAAGATAAATAAGATGGTACTATCCAACCTACCAGTGATTGCACTCCATCAATACACATGTATCATAAATGCAGCTCTTGCATCTGGACTATTCCCCACATACTTCAAGAATGCCACAATAAGATTAATCCCCAAGCCAGATAACCCCCAACCCAAACTGAAAATTTTATTGTAAAAATATGCCAATTACTGAAAACGGAGAACTGTCATATTTTGCTCAAACCCCCTGCAGTTTTCAAAATTTCTTAAATGTCGAAAATATTTATATGCCTGGTAATTGGCATATACCGAAAATATGGCAATTACTTAAAACGTCGATATGTCATATTTTGCCCAAACCCCCCTGTAATTTTCAAAATAACTGAAATATCGGAAATTTCACCCCTAAGCATGATTTTTTGAGCTGAATTCTGACTTTCTGCCTATTTTAGCATTTTCAAATTACGATTTTTTATATTGAAAATGTGCCAGTTACTGAAAACCACGATGGGTCATATTTTGCCAAAACCCCCTTGCAGTTTTTAAATATCTCAAAATTCGAAAATTTAACTCCTGAGCGTGATTTTTGAACCGAATTCTGACTCTCTGCACCAATTTTAATTTTTAACTTACAACTTTTTATACCGAAAATATGCTAATTACTGAAAACGGCGATGGGTCATATTTTGCCCAAACCCCCCTGCAATTTACAAAATATCTGAAATGTCGGAAATTTGACTCCTGAGCGTAATTTTTGAGCCAAATTCTGACTCTCTGCACCTATTTTCATTTGCAAATTACTGCTTTTTATACCGAAAATATGCCAATTACTGAAAACGGCGATTGGTCATAATTTTTCCCAAACCCCCTTGCAGTTTTCAAAATATCTGAAATGTCTGAAATTTGACTCCTGAGCATGATTTTTGAGACGAATTCTGACTCTGTGTACTCAATTTAATTTTTAACTTACGACTTTTTGTCCCGAAAATAAGCCAATTACTGAATTCGGCGATAGGTCATATTTTTCCCAACCCCCCCCCCCCTGCTGCAGTTTTCAAAATATCTAAAATGTCGGAAATTTGACTCCTGAGCGAGATTTTTGAGCCGAATTCTGACTCTCTGCACCTATTTTAATTTTTAACTTACGACTTTTTATACCGAAAATATGCCAATTACTGAAAACGGTGATGGGTCATATTTTGCCCAAACCCCCTGCAATTTTTAAAATATCTGAAATGTCGGATATTTGACTCCTGAGATTGATTTTTGAGCCGAATTCTGACTCTGCGCCTATTTTCATTTTCAAATTACGACTTTTTATAACGAAAAAATGCCAGTTACTGAAAACTGCCTTTGTCATACTTTGCCCAAACCCCCCCTGCAGTTTTTAAAATATACCAAATGTCGGAAATTTAACTCCTGAGCGTGATTTTTGAGCTAAATTCTGATTATCTGCACCTATTTTCATTTTTAACTTACGACATTTTATAAAGAAAATATGCCAATTACTGAAAATAGCGATGCGTCATATTTTGCCCAAACCCGCCTGTAATTTTCGGAATATCTGAAATGTCGGAAATGTCACTTCAAAGCGTGATTTTTTGAGTTGAATTCTGATTCTCTGCACCTATTTACATTTTCAAATTACTATTTTTTATACCGAAAATATCCCAGTTACTGAAAACGGCGATGGGTCATATTTTGCCCAAACTCCCCTGCAGTTTTCAAAATATCCCAAAAGTCGGAAATTAAACTGCTGACTGTAATTTTTGAGTCGAATTCTTACTCTCTGCACCTATCTTCATTTTTAACTAACGAATTTTTATACCGAAAATATGCCAATTACTGAAAACGGCGATGGGTCATATTTTGACCAGTCCCCCTGCAGTTTTCAAAATATTTGAAATGTGGGAAATTTGACTCCTGAGCGGGAATTTTGAGCCGAGTACTGACTCTCTGCACTTATTTTCACTTTTATACTAAAAATATGCCAATTACTGAAAACGGCAAAGGGTCATATTTTGCTCAAACCCCCTGCAGTTTTCAAAATGTCTTAAATGTCGAAAATAATTATATGCCTGGAAAATGTAAATAGGTGCAGAGAGTCAGAATTCAACTCAAAAAATTACACTTTGAAGTGACATTTCCGACATTTCACATATATACCGAAAAGATGCCAATTACTTAAAACGTCGATACATCATATTTTGCCCAAACCCCCCTGTAATTTTCAAAATAACTGAAATATCGGAAATTTCACCCCTAAGCATGATTTTTTGAGCTGAATTCTGACTCTCTGCCCCTTTCTGCATTTTCAAATTACGATTTTTTTATATCGAAAATGTGCCAATTACTGAAAACCGCGATGGGTCATATTTTGCCCAAACTCTCCTGCAGTTTTCAAAATATCCCAAAAGTCGGAAATTTAACTGCTGAGCGTGATTTTTTAGCCGAATTCTGACTCTCTGCACCTATTTTCATTTTCAAATTACGAATTTTTAAACCGAATGTATGCCAATTACTGAAAACAGCGATGGGTCATATTTTGGCCAATACTCCCATGCAATTTTCAAAATATCCTAAGAGCCGGAAATTTAACTCCTGAGCGTGATTTTTGAGTCGAATTCTGACTCTCTTCACCAATTTTCATTTTTAACTTACGACTTTTTATACCGAAAATATGCCAATTACTGAAATGGGCGATGGGTCATATTTTGACCAAATCCCCTGCAATTTTCAAAATATCTGAAATGTCGGAAGTTTGATTACTGAGCGTAATTTTTGAGCCGAATTCTGACTCTCTGCACCTATTTTCAATTTCAAATTACGACTTTTTATGCCGAAAATATGCCAATTACTGAAAACGACGATGGGTCATATTTTGACCAAACCCCCTTGCAGTTTTCAAAATATCTGAAATGTCGGAAATTTGACTCCTGAGCGTGATTTTTGAGCCGAATTCTGACTCTCTGCACCTATTTTCATTTTAAATTACGAATTTTATATTGAAAATATGCCAATTACTGAAAACGGCGATGGGTCATATTTTGCCCTAATCCCCCTGTAGTTTTCAAAATATCTAAAATGTCGGAAATTTGACTCCAGGGCGTGATTTTTGAGCCGAATTCTGACTCTCTGCACCTATTTTCATTTTTAATTTACGACTTTTTATACCGAAAATATGCCAATTACTGAAAACGGCGATATGTCATATTTTGCCCTAAGCCCCCTGTAGTTTTCAAAATATCTGAAATGTCGGAAATTTGACTCCTGAGCATGATTTTTGAGCCGAATTCTGACTCTCTGCACCTATTTTCATATTTAACTTACGACTTTTTATACCGAAAATATGCCAATTACTGAAAACGGCGATGGGTCATATTTTGCCCAAATCCCCCTGTAGTTTTCAAAATATCTGAAATGTCAGAAATTTGACTCTAGAGCGATATTTTTGAGCCGAATTTTGACTCTCTTTACCTATTTTCATTTCTAACTTACGAATTTTTATACCGAAAATATGCCAATTACCGAAAACGTCGATAGGTCATTTTTTGCCCAAATCTCCCTGTAATTTTCAAAATATGTGAAAAGTCGGAAATTTCACCCCTAAGCGTAGATTTTTCGAGCTGAATTCTGACTCTCTGCACCTGTTTTCATTTTCAAATTACGACTTTTATACCGAAAATATGCCAATAACTAAAAACGGCCATTGGTCATATTTTGCCCAAACCCCCCTGCAGTTTTCAAAATATCCCAAAAATCGGAAATTTAACTGCTGAGCGTGATTTTTGAGTCGATTTCTTACTCTCAACACCTATCTTCATTTTTAACTTACAAATTGTTATACCAAAAATATGCCAATTACTGAAAACGGAGAAGGGACATATTTTGCTCAAACCCCCTGCAGTTTTCAAAATTTCTTAAATGTCGAAAATATTTATATGCCTGGTAATTGGCATATACCGAAAATATGGCAATTACTTAAAACGTCGATATGTCATCTTTTGCCCAAACCCCCCTGTAATTTTCAAAATAACTGATATATCGGAAATTTCACCCCTAAGCGTGATTTTTTGAGCTGAATTCTGAGTCTCTGCCCCTTTTTGCATTTTCAAATTACGAATTTTTATACGAAAATGTGCCAATTACTGAAAACCACGATGGGTCATATTTTGCCAAAACCCCCCTGCAGTTTTTAAAATATCTCAAAATTCGAAAATTTAACTCCTGAGCGTGATTTTTGAACCGAATTCTGACTCTCTGCACCAATTTTAATTTTTAACTTACAACTTTTTATACCGAAAATATGCTAATTACTGAAAACGGCGATGGGTCATATTTTGCCCAAACCCCCCTGCAATTTACAAAATATCTGAAATGTCGGAAATTTGACTCCTGAGCGTAATTTTTGAGCCAAATTCTGACTCTCTGCACCTATTTTCATTTGCAAATTACTGCTTTTTATACCGAAAATATGCCAATTACTGAAAACGGCGATTGGTCATAATTTTTCCCAAACCCCCTTGCAGTTTTCAAAATATCTGAAATGTCTGAAATTTGACTCCTGAGCATGATTTTTGAGCCGAATTCTGACTCTGTGTACTCAATTTAATTTTTAACTTACGACTTTTTGTCCCGAAAATAAGCCAATTACTGAATTCGGCGATAGGTCATATTTTTCCCAACCCCCCCCCCCCCTGCTGCAGTTTTCAAAATATCTAAAATGTCGGAAATTTGACTCCTGAGCGAGATTTTTGAGCCGAATTCTGACTCTCTGCACCTATTTTAATTTTTAACTTACGACTTTTTATACCGAAAATATGCCAATTACTGAAAACGGTGATGGGTCATATTTTGCCCAAACCCCCTGCAATTTTTAAAATATCTGAAATGTCGGATATTTGACTCCTGAGATTGATTTTTGAGCCGAATTCTGACTCTGCGCCTATTTTCATTTTCAAATTACGACTTTTTATAACGAAAATATGCCAGTTACTGAAAACTGCCTTTGTCATACTTTGCCCAAACCCCCCCTGCAGTTTTTAAAATATACCAAATGTCGGAAATTTAACTCCTGAGCGTGATTTTTGAGCTAAATTCTGATTATCTGCACCTATTTTCATTTTTAACTTACGACATTTTATAAAGAAAATATGCCAATTACTGAAAATAGCGATGCGTCATATTTTGCCCAAACCCGCCTGTAATTTTCGGAATATCTGAAATGTCGGAAATGTCACTTCAAAGCGTGATTTTTTGAGTTGAATTCTGATTCTCTGCACCAATTTACATTTTCAAATTACTATTTTTTATACCGAAAATATCCCAGTTACTGAAAACGGCGATGGGTCATATTTTGCCCAAACTCCCCTGCAGTTTTCAAAATATCCCAAAAGTCGGAAATTAAACTGCTGACTGTAATTTTTGAGTCGAATTCTTACTCTCTGCACCTATCTTCATTTTTAACTAACGAATTTTTATACCGAAAATATGCCAATTACTGAAAACGGCGATGGGTCATATTTTGACCAGTCCCCCTGCAGTTTTCAAAATATTTGAAATGTGGGAAATTTGACTCCTGAGCGGGAATTTTGAGCCGAGTACTGACTCTCTGCACTTATTTTCACTTTTATACTAAAAATATGCCAATTACTGAAAACGGCAAAGGGTCATATTTTGCTCAAACCCCCTGCAGTTTTCAAAATGTCTTAAATGTCGAAAATAATTATATGCCTGGAAAATGTAAATAGGTGCAGAGAGTCAGAATTCAACTCAAAAAATTACACTTTGAAGTGACATTTCCGACATTTCACATATATACCGAAAAGATGCCAATTACTTAAAACGTCGATACATCATATTTTGCCCAAACCCCCCTGTAATTTTCAAAATAACTGAAATATCGGAAATTTCACCCCTAAGCATGATTTTTTGAGCTGAATTCTGACTCTCTGCCCCTTTCTGCATTTTCAAATTACGATTTTTATATATCGAAAATGTGCCAATTACTGAAAACCGCGATGGGTCATATTTTGCCCAAACTCTCCTGCAGTTTTCAAAATATCCCAAAAGTCGGAAATTTAACTGCTGAGCGTGATTTTTTAGCCGAATTCTGACTCTCTGCACCTATTTTCATTTTCAAATTACGACTTTTTAAACCGAATGTATGCCAATTACTGAAAACAGCGATGGGTCATATTTTGGCCAATACTCCCATGCAATTTTCAAAATATCCTAAGAGCCGGAAATTTAACTCCTGAGCGTGATTTTTGAGTCGAATTCTGACTCTCTTCACCAATTTTCATTTTTAACTTACGACTTTTTATACCGAAAATATGCCAATTACTGAAATGGGCGATGGGTCATATTTTGACCAAATCCCCTGCAATTTTCAAAATATCTGAAATGTCGGAAGTTTGATTACTGAGCGTAATTTTTGAGCCGAATTCTGACTCTCTGCACCTATTTTCAATTTCAAATTACGACTTTTTATGCCGAAAATATGCCAATTACTGAAAACGACGATGGGTCATATTTTGACCAAACCCCCTTGCAGTTTTCAAAATATCTGAAATGTCGGAAATTTGACTCCTGAGCGTGATTTTTGAGCCGAATTCTGACTCTCTGCACCTATTTTCATTTTAAATTACGAATTTTATATTGAAAATATGCCAATTACTGAAAACGGCGATGGGTCATATTTTGCCCTAATCCCCCTGTAGTTTTCAAAATATCTAAAATGTCGGAAATTTGACTCCAGGGCGTGATTTTTGAGCCGAATTCTGACTCTCTGCACCTATTTTCATTTTTAATTTACGACTTTTTATACCGAAAATATGCCAATTACTGAAAACGGCGATATGTCATATTTTGCCCTAAGCCCCCTGTAGTTTTCAAAATATCTGAAATGTCGGAAATTTGACTCCTGAGCATGATTTTTGAGCCGAATTCTGACTCTCTGCACCTATTTTCATATTTAACTTACGAATTTTTATACCGAAAATATGCCAATTACTGAAAACGGCGATGGGTCATATTTTGCCCAAATCCCCCTGTAGTTTTCAAAATATCTGAAATGTCAGAAATTTGACTCTAGAGCGATATTTTTGAGCCGAATTCTGACTCTCTTTACCTATTTTCATTTCTAACTTACGAATTTTTATACCGAAAATATGCCAATTACCGAAAACGTCGATAGGTCATTTTTTGCCCAAATCTCCCTGTAATTTTCAAAATATGTGAAAAGTCGGAAATTTCACCCCTAAGCGTAGATTTTTCGAGCTGAATTCTGACTCTCTGCACCTGTTTTCATTTTCAAATTACGACTTTTATACCGAAAATATGCCAATAACTAAAAACGGCCATTGGTCATATTTTGCCCAAACCCCCCTGCAGTTTTCAAAATATCCCAAAAATCGGAAATTTAACTGCTGAGCGTGATTTTTGAGTCGATTTCTTACTCTCAACACCTATCTTCATTTTTAACTTACAAATTGTTATACCAAAAATATGCCAATTACTGAAAACGGAGAAGGGACATATTTTGCTCAAACCCCCTGCAGTTTTCAAAATTTCTTAAATGTCGAAAATATTTATATGCCTGGTAATTGGCATATACCGAAAATATGGCAATTACTTAAAACGTCGATATGTCATCTTTTGCCCAAACCCCCCTGTAATTTTCAAAATAACTGATATATCGGAAATTTCACCCCTAAGCGTGATTTTTTGAGCTGAATTCTGAGTCTCTGCCCCTTTTTGCATTTTCAAATTACGAATTTTTATACGAAAATGTGCCAATTACTGAAAACCACGATGGGTCATATTTTGCCAAAACCCCCCTGCAGTTTTTAAAATATCTCAAAATTCGAAAATTTAACTCCTGAGCGTGATTTTTGAACCGAATTCTGACTCTCTGCACCAATTTTAATTTTTAACTTACAACTTTTTATACCGAAAATATGCTAATTACTGAAAACGGCGATGGGTCATATTTTGCCCAAACCCCCCTGCAATTTACAAAATATCTGAAATGTCGGAAATTTGACTCCTGAGCGTAATTTTTGAGCCAAATTCTGACTCTCTGCACCTATTTTCATTTGCAAATTACTGCTTTTTATACCGAAAATATGCCAATTACTGAAAACGGCGATTGGTCATAATTTTTCCCAAACCCCCTTGCAGTTTTCAAAATATCTGAAATGTCTGAAATTTGACTCCTGAGCATGATTTTTGAGCCGAATTCTGACTCTGTGTACTCAATTTAATTTTTAACTTACGACTTTTTGTCCCGAAAATAAGCCAATTACTGAATTCGGCGATAGGTCATATTTTTCCCAACCCCCCCCCCCCCTGCTGCAGTTTTCAAAATATCTAAAATGTCGGAAATTTGACTCCTGAGCGAGATTTTTGAGCCGAATTCTGACTCTCTGCACCTATTTTAATTTTTAACTTACGACTTTTTATACCGAAAATATGCCAATTACTGAAAACGGTGATGGGTCATATTTTGCCCAAACCCCCTGCAATTTTTAAAATATCTGAAATGTCGGATATTTGACTCCTGAGATTGATTTTTGAGCCGAATTCTGACTCTGCGCCTATTTTCATTTTCAAATTACGACTGTTTATAACGAAAATATGCCAGTTACTGAAAACTGCCTTTGTCATACTTCGCCCAAACCCCCCCTGCAGTTTTTAAAATATACCAAATGTCGGAAATTTAACTCCTGAGCGTGATTTTTGAGCTAAATTCTGATTATCTGCACCTATTTTCATTTTTAACTTACGACATTTTATAAAGAAAATATGCCAATTACTGAAAATAGCGATGCGTCATATTTTGCCCAAACCCGCCTGTAATTTTCGGAATATCTGAAATGTCGGAAATGTCACTTCAAAGCGTGATTTTTTGAGTTGAATTCTGATTCTCTGCACCTATTTACATTTTCAAATTACTATTTTTTATACCGAAAATATCCCAGTTACTGAAAACGGCGATGGGTCATATTTTGCCCAAACTCCCCTGCAGTTTTCAAAATATCCCAAAAGTCGGAAATTAAACTGCTGACTGTAATTTTTGAGTCGAATTCTTACTCTCTGCACCTATCTTCATTTTTAACTAACGAATTTTTATACCGAAAATATGCCAATTACTGAAAACGGCGATGGGTCATATTTTGACCAGTCCCCCTGCAGTTTTCAAAATATTTGAAATGTGGGAAATTTGACTCCTGAGCGGGAATTTTGAGCCGAGTACTGACTCTCTGCACTTATTTTCACTTTTATACTAAAAATATGCCAATTACTGAAAACGGCAAAGGGTCATATTTTGCTCAAACCCCCTGCAGTTTTCAAAATGTCTTAAATGTCGAAAATAATTATATGCCTGGAAAATGTAAATAGGTGCAGAGAGTCAGAATTCAACTCAAAAAATTACACTTTGAAGTGACATTTCCGACATTTCACATATATACCGAAAAGATGCCAATTACTTAAAACGTCGATACATCATATTTTGCCCAAACCCCCCTGTAATTTTCAAAATAACTGAAATATCGGAAATTTCACCCCTAAGCATGATTTTTTGAGCTGAATTCTGACTCTCTGCCCCTTTCTGCATTTTCAAATTACGATTTTTTTATATCGAAAATGTGCCAATTACTGAAAACCGCGATGGGTCATATTTTGCCCAAACTCTCCTGCAGTTTTCAAAATATCCCAAAAGTCGGAAATTTAACTGCTGAGCGTGATTTTTTAGCCGAATTCTGACTCTCTGCACCTATTTTCATTTTCAAATTACGACTTTTTAAACCGAATGTATGCCAATTACTGAAAACAGCGATGGGTCATATTTTGGCCAATACTCCCATGCAATTTTCAAAATATCCTAAGAGCCAGAAATTTAACTCCTGAGCGTGATTTTTGAGTCGAATTCTGACTCTCTTCACCAATTTTCATTTTTAACTTACGACTTTTTATACCGAAAATATGCCAATTACTGAAATGGGCGATGGGTCATATTTTGACCAAATCCCCTGCAATTTTCAAAATATCTGAAATGTCGGAAGTTTGATTACTGAGCGTAATTTTTGAGCCGAATTCTGACTCTCTGCACCTATTTTCAATTTCAAATTACGACTTTTTATGCCGAAAATATGCCAATTACTGAAAACGACGATGGGTCATATTTTGACCAAACCCCCTTGCAGTTTTCAAAATATCTGAAATGTCGGAAATTTGACTCCTGAGCGTGATTTTTGAGCCGAATTCTGACTCTCTGCACCTATTTTCATTTTAAATTACGAATTTTATATTGAAAATATGCCAATTACTGAAAACGGCGATGGGTCATATTTTGCCCTAATCCCCCTGTAGTTTTCAAAATATCTAAAATGTCGGAAATTTGACTCCAGAGCGTGATTTTTGAGCCGAATTCTGACTCTCTGCACCTATT
This sequence comes from Procambarus clarkii, assembly GCF_040958095.1. NCBI lineage: Eukaryota > Metazoa > Arthropoda > Malacostraca > Decapoda > Cambaridae > Procambarus > Procambarus clarkii. Next base: position 38,441,630 of record NC_091162.1, on the reverse strand, counting down.
TTCATTTTTAATTTACGACTTTTTATACCGAAAATATGCCAATTACTGAAAACGGCGATATGTCATATTTTGCCCTAAGCCCCCTGTAGTTTTCAAAATATCTGAAATGTCGGAAATTTGACTCCTGAGCATGATTTTTGAGCCGAATTCTGACTCTCTGCACCTATTTTCATATTTAACTTACGAATTTTTATACCGAAAATATGCCAATTACTGAAAACGGCGATGGGTCATATTTTGCCCAAATCCCCCTGTAGTTTTCAAAATATCTGAAATGTCAGAAATTTGACTCTAGAGCGATATTTTTGAGCCGAATTCTGACTCTCTTTACCTATTTTCATTTCTAACTTACGAATTTTTATACCGAAAATATGCCAATTACCGAAAACGTCGATAGGTCATTTTTTGCCCAAATCTCCCTGTAATTTTCAAAATATGTGAAAAGTCGGAAATTTCACCCCTAAGCGTAGATTTTTCGAGCTGAATTCTGACTCTCTGCACCTGTTTTCATTTTCAAATTACGACTTTTATACCGAAAATATGCCAATAACTAAAAACGGCCATTGGTCATATTTTGCCCAAACCCCCCTGCAGTTTTCAAAATATCCCAAAAATCGGAAATTTAACTGCTGAGCGTGATTTTTGAGTCGATTTCTTACTCTCAACACCTATCTTCATTTTTAACTTACAAATTGTTATACCAAAAATATGCCAATTACTGAAAACGGAGAAGGGACATATTTTGCTCAAACCCCCTGCAGTTTTCAAAATTTCTTAAATGTCGAAAATATTTATATGCCTGGTAATTGGCATATACCGAAAATATGGCAATTACTTAAAACGTCGATATGTCATCTTTTGCCCAAACCCCCCTGTAATTTTCAAAATAACTGATATATCGGAAATTTCACCCCTAAGCGTGATTTTTTGAGCTGAATTCTGAGTCTCTGCCCCTTTTTGCATTTTCAAATTACGAATTTTTTATACGAAAATGTGCCAATTACTGAAAACCACGATGGGTCATATTTTGCCAAAACCCCCCTGCAGTTTTTAAAATATCTCAAAATTCGAAAATTTAACTCCTGAGCGTGATTTTTGAACCGAATTCTGACTCTCTGCACCAATTTTAATTTTTAACTTACAACTTTTTATACCGAAAATATGCTAATTACTGAAAACGGCGATGGGTCATATTTTGCCCAAACCCCCCTGCAATTTACAAAATATCTGAAATGTCGGAAATTTGACTCCTGAGCGTAATGTTTGAGCCAAATTCTGACTCTCTGCACCTATTTTCATTTTCAAATTAATGCTTTTTATTCCGAAAATATGCCAATTACTGAAAACGGCGATGGGTCATATTTTTCCCAAACCCCCTTGCAGTTTTCAAAATATCTGAAATGTCTGAAATTTGACTCCTGAGCATGATTTTTGAGCCGAATTCAGACTCTCTGTACTTATTTTAATTTTTAACTTACGACTTTTTGTACCGAAAATAAGCCAATTAATGAATTCGGCGATATGTCATATTTTTCCCAAACCCCCCCCCCCTCTGCTGCAGTTTTCAAAATATCTAAAATGTCGGAAATTTGACTCCTGAGCGTGATTTTTGAGCCGAATTCTGACTCTCTGCACCTATTTTCATTTTTAACTTACGACTTTTTATACCGAAAATATGCCAATTACTGAAAACGGCGATGGGTCATATTTTGCCCAAACCCCCTGCAATTTTTAAAATATCTGAAATGTCGGATATTTGACTCCTGAGCTTGATTTTTGAGCCGAATTCTGACTCTGCACCTATTTTCATTTTCAAATTACGACTTTTTATAACGAAAATATGCCAATTACTGAAAACTGCCTTTGTCATATTTTGCCCAAACCCCCCTGCAGTTTTTAAAATATACCAAAAGTCTGAAATTTAACTCCTGAGCGTGATTTTTGAGCTAAATTCTGATTAACTACACCTATTTTCATTTGTAACTTACGACATTTAATACCAAAAATATGCCAATTACTGAAAATAGCGATGAGTCATATTTTACCCAAACCCGCCTGTAATTTTCGGAATAGCTGAAATGTCGGAAATGTCACTTTAAAGCGTGATTTTTTGAGTTGAATTCTGACTCTCTGCACCTATTTACATTTTCAAATTACTATTTTTTATACCGAAAATATCCCAGTTACTGAAAACGGCGATGGGTCATATTTTGCCCAAACTCCCCTGCAGTTTTCAAAATATCCCAAAAGTCGGAAATTAAACTGCTGACTGTAATTTTTGAGTCGAAGTCTTACTCTCTGCACCTATCTTCATTTTTAACTAACGAATTTTTATACCGAAAATATGCCAATTACTGAAAACGGCGATGGGTCATATTTTGACCAGTCCCCCTGCAGTTTTCAAAATATTTGAAATGTCGGAAATTTGACTCCTGAGCGGGACTTTTGAGCCGAGTTCTGACTCTCTGCACCTATTTTCACTTTTATACTAAAAATATGCCAATTACTGAAAACGGCGAAGGGTCATATTTTGCTCAAACCCCCTGCAGTTTTCAAAATGTCTTAAATGTCGAAAATAATTATATGCCTGGAAAATGTAAATAGGTGCAGAGAGTCAGAATTCAACTCAAAAAATTACACTTTGAAGTGACATTTCCGACATTTCAGATATATACCGAAAAGATGCCAATTACTTAAAACGTCGATACGTCATATTTTGCCCAAACCCCCCTGTAATTTTCAAAAAAACTGAAATATCGGAAATTTCACCCCTAAGTATGATTTTTTGAGCTGAATTCTGACTCTCTGCCCATTTTTGCATTTTCAAATTACGATTTTTTATATCGAAAATGTGCCAATTACTGAAAACCGCGATGGGTCATATTTTGCCCAAACTCTCCTGCAGTTTTCAAAATATCCCAAAAGTCGGAAATTTATCTGCTGAGCGTGATTTTTTAGCCGAATTCTGACTCTCTGCACCTATTTTCATTTTCAAATTACGACTTTTTAAACCGAATGTATGCCAATTACTGAAAACAGCGATGGGTCATATTTTGCCCATTCCTGGCACCACCACACTGCCACCCCTGGCACCACCACCAAACTGCCACCCTGGCACCACCACACTGCCACCCCTGGCACCACCACCAAACTGCCACCACTGGCACCACCACCACTGCCACCCCTGGCACCACCACACTGCCACCCCTGGCACCACCACACTGCCACCCCTGGCACCACCACCAAACTGCCACCCCTGGCACCACCACACTGCCACCCCTGGCACCACCACCAAACTGCCACCACTGGCACCACCACCACTGCCACCCCTGGCACCACCACACTGCCACCCCTGGCACCACCACACTGCCAACCCAAGTACCACCACACTGCCACCCCTGGCACCACCACACTGCCACCCTCTGGCACCACCACACTGCCACCCTCTGGCACCACCACACTGCCACCCCTGGCACCACCACACTGCCAACCCAAGTACCACCACACTGCCACCACTGGCACCACCACACTGCCACCCCTGGCACCACCACACTGCCACCACTGGCACCACCGCACTGCCACCCCTGGCACCACCACCACACTGCCACCCGTGGCACCACCACCACACTGCCACCACTGGCACCACCACCACACTGCCACCCCTGGCACCACCGCACTGCCACCACTGGCACCACCGCACTGCCACCCCTGGCACCACCACACTGCCACCCGTGGCACCACCACACTGCCACCCCTGGCACCACCACCACTGCCACCACAGGCACCACCACACTGCCACCCCTGGCACCACCACACTGCCACCCCTGGCACCACCACACTGCCACCCCTGGCACCACCACCACTGCCACCCCTGGCACCACCACCACACTGCCAACCCTGGCACCACCACACTGCCACCCATGGCACCACCACACTGCCACCCCTGGCACCACCACCACACTGCCACCCCTGGCACCACCACCACTGCCACCCCTGGCACCACCACACTGCCGCCCCTGGCACCACCACCACACTGCGACCCCTGGCACCACCACCACACTGCCACCCCTGGCACCACCACACTGCCACCCGTGGCACCACCACACTGTCACCCCTGGCACCACCACCACACTGCCACCCCTGGCACCACCACACTGCCACCCGTGGCACCACCACACTGCCACCCAGGTACCACCACACTGCCACCCCTGGCACCACCACCACACTGCCACCCGTGGCACCACCACACTGCCACCCGTGGCACCACCACACTGCCAACCCAGGTACCACCACCACACTGCCACCCCTGGCACCACCACACTGCCACCCGTGGCACCACCACACTGCCACCCGTGGTACCACCACACTGCCACCCGTGGCACCACCACACTGCTATCCCTGGCACCACCACCACACTGCCACCCCTGTCACCACCACACTGCCACCCCTGGCACCACCACACTGCCACCCCTGGCACCACCACCACACTGCCACCCCTGGCACCACCACACTGCCGCCCCTGGCACCACCACCACACTGCCACCCCTGGCACCACCACACTGCCACCCCTGGCACCACCACACTACCACCCGTGGCACCACCACACTGCCACCCCTGGCACCACCGCAACCACACTGTCAACCCTGGCACCACCACACTGCCACCCTTGGCACCACCACCACACTGCCAACCCCTGGCACCACCATCACACTGCCACCCCTGGCACCACCACACTGCCGCCCCTGGCACCACCACCACACTGCCACCCCTGGCACCACCACACTGCCACCCCTGGCACCACCACACTACCACCCGTGGCACCACCACACTGCCACCCCTGGCACCACCGCAACCACACTGTCAACCCTGGCACCACCACACTGCCACCCTTGGCACCACCACCACACTGCCAACCCCTGGCACCACCACCACACTGCCAACCCCTGCACCACCACATTGCCACACTTGGCACCACCATACTGCCGCCCCTAGCACCACCACACTGCCACCCGTGGCACCACCACACTGCCACCCGTGGTACCACCACACTGCCACCCCTGGCACCACCACCACACTGCCGCCCCTGGCACCACTACACTGCCACCCCTGGCACCACCACACTGCCACCCCTGGCACCACCACCACACTGCCACCCCTGGCACCACCACACTGCCACCCCTGGCACCACCACACTGCCTCCCCTGGCACCACCACCACTGCCACCCCTGGCACCACCACACTGCTCCCCTTGCACCACCACACTGCCACTCCTGGCACCACCACACTGCCACCACTGGCACCACCACACTTCCACTCCTGGCACCACCACACTGCCACCCCTGGCACCACCACAACACTGCCACCCCTGGCACCACCACAACACTGCCACCCCTGGCACCACCACACTGCCACTCCTGGCACCACCACACTGCCACCCCTGGCACCACCACACTTCCACTCCTGGCACCACCACAACACTGCCACCCCTGGCACCACCACAACACTGCCACCCCTGGCACCACTACAACACTGCCACCCCTGGCACCACCACAACACTGCCACCCCTGGCACCACCACAACATTGCCACCCCTGGCACCACCACAACACTGCCACCCCTGGCACCACCACAATGCCACCGTCACCACCACACACCACTGTCACCACCACACACCACCGTCACCATCACACACCACCGTCACCACCACACACCATCACACACCACCGTCACCACCACACACCACCGTCACCACCACACACCATCACACACCACCGTCACCATCACACACCACCGTCACCACCACACACCATCACACACCACCGTCACCACCACACACCACCTTCACCACCGTCACCACCACACACTACCGTCACCATCACATACCACCGTCACCACCACACACCACCGTCACCACCACACACCACCACACACCACCTTCACCACCGTCCCCACCACACACCACCGTCACCATCACATACCATCGTCACCACCACACGCCTGTCACCACCACACACTACCGTCACTACCACACACCACCGTCACCACAACACACCACCGTCACTATCACATACCACCGTCACCACCACACACCACCCCTGGTACCACCACCACACTGCCACCCCTGGCACCACCGCACTGCCACCCCTGGCACCACCACACTGCCACCCCTGGCACCACCACCACACTGCCACCCCTGGCACCTCTGTCACCACACGCCTCTGTCACCATCACACACCACCGTCACCACCACACACCACCGTCACCACCACACACCACCGTCACCACCACACAACACCGTTACCACCACACACCACCGTCACCACCACACAACACCGTCACCACCACACACCACCGTCACCACCACACACCACCGTCACCACCACACAACACCGTTACCACCACACACCACCGTCACCACCACACACACCCGTCACCACAACACACAACCGTCACCACCACACGCCTCTGTCACCACCACACACCACCGTCACCACCACACACACCCGTCACCACAACACACAACCGTCACCACCACACAACACCGTCACCACCACACACCACCGTCACCACCACACACCACCGTCACCACCACACACCACCGTCACCACCACACACCACCGTCACCACCACACAACACCGTTACCACCACACATCACCGTCACCACCACACACCACCGTCACCACCACACAACACCGTCACCACCACACACCACCGTCAATATCACACACCACTGTCACCACCATACACCACCATCACCACCATACACCACCGTCACCACCAAACACCACCGTCACCACCACACACCACCGTGACCACCACACAACACCGTCACCACCACACACCACCGTCACCACCACACACCACCGTCACCACCACACACCACCGTCTCCACCACACACCACCGTCACCACCACACAACACCGTCAACACCACACACCACCGTCACCACCACACACCACCGTCACCACCACACACCACCGTCTCCACCACACACCACCGTCACCACCACACACCACAGTCACCACCACACAACACCGTTACCACCACACACCACCGTCATCCTCACACACCACCGTCACCACCACACACCACCGTCAACACCACACACCACCGTCACCACCACACACCACCGTCACCACCACACAACACCGTCACCACCACACAACACCGTTACCACCACACACCACCGTCATCCTCACACACCACCGTCACCACCACACACCACCGTCAACACCACACACCACCGTCACCATCACACACCACCGTCACCATCACACACCACCGTCACCACCACACACCACCGTCACCATCACACACCACCGTCACCACCACACACCACCGTCACTACCACACGCCACCGTCAACACCATACACCACCGTCACCACCACACGCTACCACCACACACTACCGCCACCACCATACACCACCGTCACCACCACATACCACCGTCACCACCACACACCACCGTCACCACCACACACCACCGTCACCGCCACACACCACCGTCACCACCACACACCACCGTCACCACAACACGCCACCGTCACCACCACACACCACCGTCACCACCACACACCACCGTCACCACCACACACCACCGTCACCACCACACACCACCGTCACCACCATACACCACCGTTACCACAACACGCCACCGTCACCACCGCACACCACCGTCACCACCATACACCACCGTCACCACCACACACCACCGTCACCACCACACACCACCGTCACCACCACACGTCAACGTCACCACCACACGCCACCGTCACCACCACACACCACCGTCATTACCACACGCCACCGTCACCACCATACACCACCGTCACCACCACACGCCACCGTCACCACCATACACCACCGTCACCACCACACGCCACCGTCACCACCACACACCACCGTCACCACCACACGCCACCGTCACCACCACATACCACCGTCACCACCACACACCACCGTCACCACCACACGCCACCGTCACCACCACACGCCACCGTCACCACCACACACCACCGTCACCACCACACGCCACCGTCACCACCACACGCCACCGTCACCACCACACACCACCGTCACCACCACACACCACCGTCACCACCACACACAACCGTCACCACCACACGTCAACGTCACCACCACACGCCACCGTCACCACCACACACCACCGTCACCACCACACACCACCGTCACCACCACACACCACCGTCACCACCACACACCACCGTCACCACCACACGTCAACGTCACCACCACACGCCACCGTCACCACCACACACAACCGTCACCATCACAAAACACCGTCACCACCACAAACCACCATCACCATTACACACCAACGTCACCATCTTACATCACCGTCACCATCCTACACCACCGTCACCACCACACACAACCGTCACCACCACACACCACCGTCACCATCACACACCACCGTCAATATCACACACCACCATCACAACCACACACCACCGTCACCATCACACACCACCGTCACCATCACACACCACCGTCAATATCACACACCATCATCACCACCACACACCACCGTCACCATCACACACCACCGTCACCATCCTACACCACCGTCACCACCACACACAACCGTCACTATCACACACCACCGTCACCATCACACACCACCGTCACTATCACACACCACCATCACCACCACACACCACCGTCACCGCCTCACACCACCTTCACCACCACACACTACCGTCACCACCACACACCACCGTCACCATCACACACCACCTTCACTACCGTTACCACCATACACCACCGTCACCATCACACACCACCGTTACCACAACACGCCACCGTCACCACCGCACACCACCGTCACCACCATACACCACCGTCACCACCACACACCACCGTCACCACCACACACCACCGTCACCACCACACGCCACCGTCACCACCACACGCCACCGTCACCACCACACACCACCGTCATTACCACATGCCACCGTCACCACCATACACCACCGTCACCACCACACGCCACCGTCACCACCATACACCACCGTCACCACCACACGCCACCGTCACCACCACACACCACCGTCACCACCACACGCCACCGTCACCACCACACACCACCGTCACCACCACACGCCACCGTCACCACCACACGCCACCGTCACCACCACACGCCACCGTCACCACCACACACCACCGTCACCACCACACGCCACCGTCACCACCACACGCCACCGTCACCACCACACACCACCGTCACCACCACACACCACCGTCACCACCACACACAACCGTCACCACCACACGTCAACGTCACCACCACACGCCACCGTCACCACCACACACCACCGTCACCACCACACACCACTGTCACCACCACACACCACCGTCACCACCACACACCACCGTCACCACCACACGTCAACGTCACCACCACACGCCACCGTCACCACCACACACAACCGTCACCATCACAAAACACCGTCACCACCACAAACCACCATCACCATTACACACCACCGTCACCATCTTACATCACCGTCACCATCCTACACCACCGTCACCACCACACACAACCGTCACCACCACACACCACCGTCACCATCACACACCACCGTCAATATCACACACCACCATCACAACCACACACCACCGTCACCATCACACACCACCGTCACCATCACACACCACCGTCAATATCACACACCATCATCACCACCACACACCAACGTCACCATCACACACCACCGTCACCATCCTACACCACCGTCACCACCACACACAACCGACACTATCACACACCACCGTCACCATCACACACCACCGTCACCACCACACACCACCGTCACCACCACACACCACCGTCTCCACCACACACCACCGTTACCACCACACACCACCGTCACCACCACACACCACCGTCATCACCACACACCACCGTCACCACCACACACCACCGTCACCACCACACACCACCGTCACCACCACACACCACCGTCACCACCACACACCACCGTCACCACCACACAACACCGTCACCACCACACACCACCATCATCCTCACACACCACCGTCACCACCACACACCACCGTCACCACCACACACCACCGTCACCATCACACACCACCGTCACCATCACACACCACCGTCACCACCACACACCACCGTCACCATCACACACCACCGTCACCACCACACACCACCGTCACTACCACACGCCACCGTCAACACCATACACCACCGTCACCACCACACGCTACCACCACACACTACCGCCACCACCATACACCACCGTCACCACCACATACCACCGTCACCACCACACACCACCGTCACCACCACACACCACCGACACCACCACACACCACCGTCCCCACCACACACCACCGTCACCATCACATACCATCGTCACCACCGCACGCCTCTGTCACCACCACACACTACCGTCACTACCACACACCACCGTCACCACAACACACCACCGTCACTATCACATACCACCGTCACCACCATACACCACCGTCACCACCACACGCCTCTGTCACCACCACACACCACCGTCACCACCACACACCACCGTCACCACCACACACCACCGTCACCACCACACAACACCGTTACCACCACACACCACCGTCACCACCACACAACACCGTCACCACCACACACCACCGTCACCACCACACACCACCGTCACCACCACAAAACACCGTTACCACCACACACCACCGCCACCACCACACACACCCGTCACCACAACACACAACCGTCACCACCACACGCCTCTGTCACCACCACACACCACCGTCACCACCACACACACCCGTCACCACAACACACAATCGTCACCACCACACAACACCGTCACCACCACACACCACCGTCACCACCACACACCACCGTCACCACCACACACCACCGTCACCACCACACACCACCGTCACCACCACACAACACCGTTACCACCACACACCACCGTCACCACTACACACCACCGTCACCACCACACAACACCGTCACCACCACACACCACCGTCAATATCACACACCACTGTCACCACCATACACCACCATCACCACCATACACCACCGTCACCACCAAACACCACCGTCACCACCACACAACACCGTGACCACCACACAACACCGTCACCACCACACACCACCGTCACCACCACACACCACCGTCACCACCACACACCACCGTCTCCACCACACACCACCGTCACCACCACACAACACCGTCAACACCACACACCACCGTCACCACCACACACCACCGTCACCACCACACACCACCGTCTCCACCACACACCACCTTCACCACCACACACCACCGTCACCACCACACACCACCGTCACCACCACACACCACCGTCACCACCACACACCACCGTCACCACCACACACCACCGTCACCACCACACACCACCGTCACCACCACACAACACCGTTACCACCACACACCACCGTCATCCTCACACACCACCGTCACCACCACACACCACCGTCACCACCACACACCACCGTCACCATCACACACCACCGTCACCATCACACACCACCGTCACCACCACACACCACCGTCACCACCACACACCACCGTCACCACCACACACCACCGTCACTACCACACGCCACCGTCAACACCATACACCACCGTCACCACCACACGCTACCACCACACACTACCGCCACCACCATACACCACCGTCACCACCACATACCACCGTCACCACCACACACCACCGTCACCACCACACACCACCGTCACCGCCACACACCACCGTCACCACCACACACCACCGTCACCACAACACGCCACCGTCACCACCACACACCACCGTCACCACCACACACCACCGTCACCACCACACACCACCGTCACCACCACACGCCACCGTCACCACCACACGCCACCGTCACCACCACACACCACCGTCATTACCACACGCCACCGTCACCACCATACACCACCGTCACCACCACACGCCACCGTCACCACCATACACCACCGTCACCACCACACGCCACCGTCACCACCACACACCACCGTCACCACCACACGCCACCGTCACCACCACATACCACCGTCACCACCACACACCACCGTCACCACCACACGCCACCGTCACCACCACACGCCACCGTCACCACCACACACCACCGTCACCACCACACGCCACCGTCACCACCACACGCCACCGTCACCACCACACACCACCGTCACCACCACACACCACCGTCACCACCACACACAACCGTCACCACCACACGTCAACGTCACCACCACACGCCACCGTCACCACCACACACAACCGTCACCACCACACACCACCGTCACCACCACACACCACCGTCACCACCACACACCACCGTCACCACCACACGTCAACGTCACCACCACACGCCACCGTCACCACCACACACAACCGTCACCATCACAAAACACCGTCACCACCACAAACCACCATCACCATTACACACCACCGTCACCATCTTACATCACCGTCACCATCCTACACCACCGTCTCCACCACACACAACCGTCACCACCACACACCACCGTCACCATCACACACCACCGTCAATATCACACACCACCATCACAACCACACACCACCGTCACCATCACACACCACCGTCACCATCACACACCACCGTCAATATCACACACCATCATCACCACCACACACCACCGTCACCATCACACACCACCGTCACCATCCTACACCACCGTCACCACCACACACAACCGTCACTATCACACACCACCGTCACCATCACACACCACCGTCACTATCACACACCACCATCACCACCACACACCACCGTCACCGCCACACACCACCTTCACCACCACACACTACCGTCACCACCACACACCACCGTCACCATCACACACCACCTTCACTACCGTTACCACCATACACCACCGTCACCATCACACACCACCGTTACCACAACACGCCACCGTCATTACCGCACACCACCGTCACCACCATACACCACCGTCACCACCACACACCACCGTCACCACCACACACCACCGTCACCACCACACGCCACCGTCACCACCACACGCCACCGTCACCACCACACACCACCGTCATTACCACACGCCACCGTCACCACCATACACCACCGTCACCACCACACGCCACCGTCACCACCATACACCACCGTCACCACCACACGCCACCGTCACCACCACACACCACCGTCACCACCACACGCCACCGTCACCACCACATACCACCGTCACCACCACACGCCACCGTCACCACCACACGCCACCGTCACCACCACACGCCACCGTCACCACCACACACCACCGTCACCACCACACGCCACCGTCACCACCACACGCCACCGTCACCACCACACACCACCGTCACCACCACACACCACCGTCACCACCCCACACAACCGTCACCACCACACGTCAACGTCACCACCACACGCCACAGTCACCACCACACACCACCGTCACCACCACACACCATTGTCACCACCACACACCACCGTCACCACCACACACCACCGTCACCACCACACGTCAACGTCACCACCACACGCCACCGTCACCACCACACACAACCGTCACCTTCACAAAACACCGTCACCACCACAAACCACCATCACCATTACACACCACCGTCACCATCTTACATCACCGTCACCATCCAACACCACCGTCACCACCACACACAACCGTCACCACCACACACCACCGTCACCATCACACACCACCGTCAATATCACACACCACCATCACAACCACACACCACCGTCACCATCACACACCACCGTCACCATCACACACCACCGTCACCATCACACACCATCATCACCACCACACACCACCGTCACCATCACACACCACCGTCACCATCCTACACCACCGTCACCACCACACACAACCGACACTATCACACACCACCGTCACCATCACACACCACCGTCACCACCACACACCACCGTCACCACCACACACCACCGTCACCACCACACACCACCGTCACCACCACACACCACCGTCACCACCACACACCACCGTCACCACCACACAACACCGTTACCACCACACACCACCATCATCCTCACACACCACCGTCACCACCACACACCACCGTCACCACCACACACCACCGTCACCATCACACACCACCGTCACCATCACACACCACCGTCACCACCACACACCACCGTCACCATCACACACCACCGTCACCACCACACACCACCGTCACTACCACACGCCACCGTCAACACCATACACCACCACACGCTACCACCACACACTACCGCCACCACCATACACCACCGTCACCACCACACACCACCGTCACCACCACACACCACCGTCACCACCACACACCACCGTCACCACCACACACCACCGTCACCACAACACGCCACCGTCACCACCACACACCACCGTCACCACCACACACCACCGTCACCACCACACACCACCGTCACCACCACACACCACCGTCACCACCATACACCACCGTTACCACAACACGCCACCGTCACCACCGCACACCACCGTCACCACCATACACCACCGTCACCACCACACACCACCGTCACCACCACACACCACCGTCACCACCACACGCCACCGTCACCACCACACGCCACCGTCACCACCATACACCACCGTTACCACAACACGCCACCGTCACCACCGCACACCACCGTCACCACCATACACCACCGTCACCACCACACACCACCGTCACCACCACACACAACCGTCACCACCACACGTCAACGTCACCACCACACGCCACCGTCACCACCACACACCACCGTCACCACCACACACCATTGTCACCACCACACACCACCGTCACCACCACACACCACCGTCACCACCACACGTCAACGTCACCACCACACGCCACCGTCACCACCACACACAACCGTCACCATCACAAAACACCGTCACCACCACAAACCACCATCACCATTACACACCACCGTCACCATCTTACATCACCGTCACCATCCAACACCACCGTCACCACCACACACAACCGTCACCACCACACACCACCGTCACCATCACACACCACCGTCAATATCACACACCACCATCACAACCACACACCACCGTCACCATCACACACCACCGTCACCATCACACACCACCGTCAATATCACACACCATCATCACCACCACACACCACCGTCACCATCACACACCACCGTCACCATCCTACACCACCGTCACCACCACACACAACCGACACTATCACACACCACCGTCACCATCACACACCACCGTCACCACCACACACCACCGTCACCACCACACACCACCGTCTCCACCACACACCACCGTCACCACCACACACCACCGTCACCACCACACACCACCGTCACCACCACACACCACCGTCACCACCACACACCACCGTCACCACCACACACCACCGTCACCACCACACACCACCGTCACCACCACACACCACCGTCACCACCACACAACACCGTTACCACCACACACCACCATCATCCTCACACACCACCGTCACCACCACACACCACCGTCACCACCACACACCACCGTCACCATCACACACCACCGTCACCATCACACACCACCGTCACCACCACACACCACCGTCACCATCACACACCACCGTCACCACCACACACCACCGTCACTACCACACGCCACCGTCAACACCATACACCACCGTCACCACCACACGCTACCACCACACACTACCGCCACCACCATACACCACCGTCACCACCACATACCACCGTCACCACCACACACCACCGTCACCACCACACACCACCGTCACCACCACACACCACCGTCACCACCACACACCACCGTCACCACAACACGCCACCGTCACCACCACACACCACCGTCACCACCACACACCACCGTCACCACCACACACCACCGTCACCACCACACACCACCGTCACCACCATACACCACCGTTACCACAACACGCCACCGTCACCACCGCACACCACCGTCACCACCATACACCACCGTCACCACCACACACCACCGTCACCACCACACACCACCGTCACCACCACACGCCACCGTCACCACCACACGCCACCGTCACCACCATACACCACCGTTACCACAACACGCCACCGTCACCACCGCACACCACCGTCACCACCATACACCACCGTCACCACCACACACCACCGTCACCACCACACACAACCGTCACCACCACACGTCAACGTCACCACCACACGCCACCGTCACCACCACACACCACCGTCACCACCACACACCACTGTCACCACCACACACCACCGTCACCACCACACACCACCGTCACCACCACACGTCAACGTCACCACCACACGCCACCGTCACCACCACACACAACCGTCACCATCACAAAACACCGTCACCACCACAAACCACCATCACCATTACACACCACCGTCACCATCTTACATCACCGTCACCATCCTACACCACCGTCACCACCACACACAACCGTCACCACCACACACCACCGTCACCATCACACACCACCGTCAATATCACACACCACCATCACAACCACACACCACCGTCACCATCACACACCACCGTCACCATCACACACCACCGTCAATATCACACACCATCATCACCACCACACACCACCGTCACCATCACACACCACCGTCACCATCCTACACCACCGTCACCACCACACACAACCGACACTATCACACACCACCGTCACCATCACACACCACCGTCACCACCACACACCACCGTCACCACCACACACCACCGTCTCCACCACACACCACCGTTACCACCACACACCACCGTCACCACCACACACCACCGTCATCACCACACACCACCGTCACCACCACACACCACCGTCACCACCACACACCACCGTCACCACCACACACCACCGTCACCACCACACACCACCGTCACCACCACACAACACCGTTACCACCACACACCACCATCATCCTCACACACCACCGTCACCACCACACACCACCGTCACCACCACACACCACCGTCACCATCACACACCACCGTCACCATCACACACCACCGTCACCACCACACACCACCGTCACCATCACACACCACCGTCACCACCACACACCACCGTCACTACCACACGCCACCGTCAACACCATACACCACCGTCACCACCACACGCTACCACCACACACTACCGCCACCACCATACACCACCGTCACCACCACATACCACCGTCACCAACACACACCACCGTCACCACCACACACCACCGACACCACCACACACCACCGTCCCCACCACACACCACCGTCACCATCACATACCATCGTCACCACCGCACGCCTCTGTCACCACCACACACTACCGTCACTACCACACACCACCGTCACCACAACACACCACCGTCACTATCACATACCACCGTCACCACCATACACCACCGTCACCACCACACGCCTCTGTCACCACCACACACCACCGTCACCACCACACACCACCGTCACCACCACACACCACCGTCACCACCACACAACACCGTTACCACCACACACCACCGTCACCACCACACAACACCGTCACCACCACACACCACCGTCACCACCACACACCACCGTCACCACCACAAAACACCGTTACCACCACACACCACCGTCACCACCACACACACCCGTCACCACAACACACAACCGTCACCACCACACGCCTCTGTCACCACCACACACCACCGTCACCACCACACACACCCGTCACCACAACACACAATCGTCACCACCACACAACACCGTCACCACCACACACCACCGTCACCACCACACACCACCGTCACCACCACACACCACCGTCACCACCACACACCACCGTCACCACCACACAACACCGTTACCACCACACACCACCGTCACCACTACACACCACCGTCACCACCACACAACACCGTCACCACCACACACCACCGTCAATATCACACACCACTGTCACCACCATACACCACCATCACCACCATACACCACCGTCACCACCAAACACCACCGTCACCACCACACACCACCGTGACCACCACACAACACCGTCACCACCACACACCACCGTCACCACCACACACCACCGTCACCACCACACACCACCGTCTCCACCACACACCACCGTCACCACCACACAACACCGTCAACACCACACACCACCGTCACCACCACACACCACCGTCACCACCACACACCACCGTCTCCACCACACACCACCTTCACCACCACACACCACCGTCACCACCACACACCACCGTCACCACCACATACCACCGTCACCACCACACACCACCGTCACCACCACACACCACCGTCACCACCACACACCACCGTCACCACCACACAACACCGTTACCACCACACACCACCGTCATCCTCACACACCACCGTCACCACCACACACCACCGTCACCACCACACACCACCGTCACCATCACACACCACCGTCACCATCACACACCACCGTCACCACCACACACCACCGTCACCATCACACACCACCGTCACCACCACACACCACCGTCACTACCACACGCCACCGTCAACACCATACACCACCGTCACCACCACACGCTACCACCACACACTACCGCCACCACCATACACCACCGTCACCACCACATACCACCGTCACCACCACACACCACCGTCACCACCACACACCACCGTCACCGCCACACACCACCGTCACCACCACACACCACCGTCACCACAACACGCCACCGTCACCACCACACACCACCGTCACCACCACACACCACCGTCACCACCACACCCCACCGTCACCACCATACACCACCGTCACCACCACACACCACCGTCACCACCACACACCACCGTCACCACCACACGCCACCGTCACCACCACACGCCACCGTCACCACCACACACCACCGTCACCACCACACGCCACCGTCACCACCACACGCCACCGTCACCACCACACGCCACCGTCACCACCACACGCCACCGTCACCACCACACACCACCGTCACCACCACACACCACCGTCACCACCACACACAACCGTCACCACCACACGTCAACGTCACCACCACACGCCACCGTCACCACCACACACAACCGTCACCACCACACACCACCGTCACCACCACACACCACCGTCACCACAACACGCCACCGTCACCACCACACACCACCGTCACCACCACACACCACCGTCACCACCACACCCCACCGTCACCACCATACACCACCGTCACCACCACACACCACCGTCACCACCACACACCACCGTCACCACCACACACCACCGTCACCGCCACACACCACCGTCACCACCACACACCACCGTCACCACAACACGCCACCGTCACCACCACACACCACCGTCACCACCACACACCACCGTCACCACCACACCCCACCGTCACCACCATACACCACCGTCACCACCACACACCACCGTCACCACCACACACCACCGTCACCGCCACACACCACCGTCACCACCACACACCACCGTCACCACAACACGCCACCGTCACCACCACACACCACCGTCACCACCACACACCACCGTCACCACCACACCCCACCGTCACCACCATACACCACCGTCACCACCACACACCACCGTCACCACCACACACCACCGTCACCACCACACGCCACCGTCACCACCACATACCACCGTCACCACCACACACCACCGTCACCACCACACGCCACCGTCACCACCACACGCCACCGTCACCACCACACGCCACCGTCACCACCACACGCCACCGTCACCACCACACACCACCGTCACCACCACACACCACCGTCACCACCACACACAACCGTCACCACCACACGTCAACGTCACCACCACACGCCACCGTCACCACCACACACAACCGTCACCACCACACACCACCGTCACCACCACACACCACCGTCACCACCACACACCACCGTCACCACTACACGTCAACGTCACCACCACACGCCACCGTCACCACCACACACAACCGTCACCATCACAAAACACCGTCACCACCACAAACCACCATCACCATTACACACCACCGTCACCATCTTACATCACCGTCACCATCCTACACCACCGTCACCACCACACACAACCGTCACCACCACACACCACCGTCACCATCACACACCACCGTCAATATCACACACCACCATCACAACCACACACCACCGTCACCATCACACACCACCGTCACCATCACACACCACCGTCAATATCACACACCATCATCACCACCACACACCACCGTCACCATCACACACCACCGTCACCATCCTACACCACCGTCACCACCACACACAACCGTCACTATCACACACCACCGTCACCATCACACACCACCGTCACTATCACACACCACCATCACCACCACACACCACCGTCACCGCCACACACCACCTTCACCACCACACACTACCGTCACCACCACACACCACCGTCACCATCACACACCACCTTCACTACCGTTACCACCATACACCACCGTCACCATCACACACCACCGTTACCACAACACGCCACCGTCATTACCGCACACCACCGTCACCACCATACACCACCGTCACCACCACACACCACCGTCACCACCACACACCACCGTCACCACCACACGCCACCGTCACCACCACACGCCACCGTCACCACCACACACCACCGTCATTACCACACGCCACCGTCACCACCATACACCACCGTCACCACCACACGCCACCGTCACCACCATACACCACCGTCACCACCACACGCCACCGTCACCACCACACACCACCGTCACCACCACACGCCACCGTCACCACCACATACCACCGTCACCACCACACGCCACCGTCACCACCACACGCCACCGTCACCACCACACGCCACCGTCACCACCACACACCACCGTCACCACCACACGCCACCGTCACCACCACACGCCACCGTCACCACCACACACCACCGTCACCACCACACACCACCGTCACCACCACACACAACCGTCACCACCACACGTCAACGTCACCACCACACGCCACTGTCACCACCACACACCACCGTCACCACCACACACCATTGTCACCACCACACACCACCGTCACCACCACACACCACCGTCACCACCACACGTCAACGTCACCACCACACTCCACCGTCACCACCACACACAACCGTCACCATCACAAAACACCGTCACCACCACAAACCACCATCACCATTACACACCACCGTCACCATCTTACATCACCGTCACCATCCAACACCACCGTCACCACCACACACAACCGTCACCACCACACACCACCGTCACCATCACACACCACCGTCAATATCACACACCACCATCACAACCACACACCACCGTCACCATCACACACCACCGTCACCATCACACACCACCGTCAATATCACACACCATCATCACCACCACACACCACCGTCACCATCACACACCACCGTCACCATCCTACACCACCGTCACCACCACACACAACCGACACTATCACACACCACCGTCACCATCACACACCACCGTCACCACCACACACCACCGTCACCACCACACACCACCGTCTCCACCACACACCACCGTCACCACCACACACCACCGTCACCACCACACACCACCGTCACCACCACACACCACCGTCACCACCACACACCACCGTCACCACCACACACCACCGTCACCACCACACACCACCGTCACCACCACACACCACCGTCACCACCACACAACACCGTTACCACCACACACCACCATCATCCTCACACACCACCGTCACCACCACACACCACCGTCACCACCACACACCACCGTCACCATCACACACCACCGTCACCATCACACACCACCGTCACCACCACACACCACCGTCACCATCACACACCACCGTCACCACCACACACCACCGTCACTACCACACGCCACCGTCAACACCATACACCACCGTCACCACCACACGCTACCACCACACACTACCGCCACCACCATACACCACCGTCACCACCACATACCACCGTCACCACCACACACCACCGTCACCACCACACACCACCGTCACCACCACACACCACCGTCACCACCACACACCACCGTCACCACAACACGCCACCGTCACCACCACACACCACCGTCACCACCACACACCACCGTCACCACCACACACCACCGTCACCACCACACACCACCGTCACCACCATACACCACCGTTACCACAACACGCCACCGTCACCACCGCACACCACCGTCACCACCATACACCACCGTCACCACCACACACCACCGTCACCACCACAC